>NC_143583.1:91609181-91914522 GCF_048544385.1 Mastigoproctus giganteus | reverse complement strand
TAGATATTTATAAAACATCTAAGTTCCCAGAGATAGAGCAAATTATCTCCTTTATCAACATTAATAATTCAGCTTTATTCCATCTGCCTGTTTTCCTCAATTTGTGCTCAAAAAAAGTGCTCATAACAGGTGAAAGGCTCAGTGTTTTTTGAAATTTCTACCTCAAGTTCATCCCATATGGTAAACTTAGAGGTGACAATTGCAGATACAACTTCAATACAATACCTCTTGCCTACTATGAATATTATATAACTATGTACAGATGGTCCTTGACTTATGAATATGTCTCCCTAGAGGTTGTTTATTAAGTCAAAAAGTTAATAAGTCAAAGTTTACAAATAAAATTTGACTTATGACTTATGCAAAGCAATATATTTTATTGTATATATATTATAAATGTAACTTTATAACATGTTCTTATTTGTGTTATACTGTAAAACTGCTTTCTTACCTTAATATAAGTGACATTTTGCATGCTGGGATGATATTTCTTGAAATGAGTGATGTTCAATTGAAAGAGAAAGGCAAGAATAATTGCTGGAGATCGTTAGAGTCTGAATGATAGCGATTACACCTCAGATATTATATCTCAGGAGTAATCCTTATAATTAATCTGGATATAAAAATATTTCAAATAATTAGGATTCAAAATAAATGTTTTTTTTTTTGTTTTTCTCTAAATACAGCAGAACAAGTGTGGAAATAACTTACACCTCCATTTGGTAGCTGTACAAAACTTAAAAAACTTATAAAAATAATATATGCATTTTAGTATTAGTATTAGTAATGGCCATATGGTACAAGGAAGCCTAAGGCTTATGCTGCACCAGCCAAAAAAAAAAAAAAAAAAAGAGTAAAATAATAATAATACAATTAAAATAAAAAAATAATTAATAAATAATAAAAGATAAGGAAATAGACAACTTATGCATTTTACTCCTCCCATAAGTAACTATTCGGCTGACCTCTGAATTTCCCCAACTGGTAACTTTTTCAATAATTTATAACTCACTGGCTAAAATTTCTTGCAATCCAGACTATACATCTCCCCCCATAACTTGAATTTAAAATAAAACTCCTGCAGTCCAGTCTAAACATCTCACCCTATAACTTAAATTTATGGCCCCTAGTTCCAGAATCAATTATAATCATAAAAATTTCGTCCTCATTAATTTTACTTTTACCTCTCAGAGCCTTAAACATCTCAATCATTCTCCTCTAAGGTGCCTAGTTTCCAAGCTGTGCAACACACATATTCAAAGTCTATCCTCATATAGATGCTCTTTTGCTGATCTCACCAGGTGAGTTACCAGTCTTTAGACCCGTTCAAAGAAGCTTGATGTCTTTTTTTTTTTTTCTTGGTGCAGTCTCCACACTTGAACACAGTATTCACAGTGTAGTCTAACAATAGCCTTATATAATGAGATTATGACGTCCTTATCTCTACTAGAAAATGTTTGATAAATCATTGATAGGACACCATGGGCCTTCCTTGCAACCTGTCTACAATGCTTGCAGAACTTCATTTCTGACGGTATCGTAACTCCCAACTCTCTCTCTCTGTTTCTTCCACTACCAGCTTTAGTTCAACTCCATCAAGTATATAAGTTATTTTGGGGTTACTGTTATCCAGGTGTAAGACCTTGCATTTTGCTGAATTAAAGCATAGCTGCCATTTTTCTGACCATCCCTGAAGTCAAATCTATGTCACTCTGAAGAAGTTCTGCTTGGCGGTGATCATTAACTACTCTAACGATCTTTACATCATCTGCAAATTTAGAAATCATGCCCTCTATCCTTTTATCAATGTTATTAAAGAAAATCAAAAACAACAATGGTTCCAATACTGGTCCTTGGTGAACCCCACTTCTTACATTAGCCCAATCTGAGGAATAATCATTTATCACAACCCTCTGTCTCCTGCCCTGAAGCCATCCTGCTATCCACTTAAGGATTTTCCCTGATTCCAACCTATTCCAGCTTATAAAGTAACCACTCACGTGGGACTGAGTCAAATGCTTTGCTGAAATCTAAATAAACAATGTCAAAATCAGGTTTAACAAATCTGATTAGATATTTTGACAGGATCACTCATGAACTGGATTTAGGGAATTAGATTTGTTAAACATGATTTGCCTTTACAAAACCATGCTGTGTATCCTTCAGAATTCCATTTCTATTTAAATGATTCTGAATTCCACCCCTGATCACTGACTCAGTGATTTTACTTGCTACTAAAGTTAGACTGACCAGTCAGTAATTTCCCACTACACTCTTAGAACTGCCTTTATGTATTGGCTTTTCTAATCCAAGAGAATCTCTCCTGCATCCAGTGATGCTCTCATAATCAGCCTTAATGGTTCAATGCACTTACTTGCCATCTCCCTTAAAATTATAGGGTATATGCCATCAACCCACAGGAGCCTTATTCATGTGTAGGCTCGAACGTTTTTTCATTAAATAATCATGTGAAATTTCAATATCATTAATTATATATTTTTCAACTGAACTCCCATAATTTCTCAGTGACATAAAGGGTTTTTCTTGTGTAAATATCGATGCAAAGTAACTGCTGAGTTCATCTGCAACATCGGTTGGGATATCTAATACTATCCCATGTCCATTATATAAGGGTCCAATCTGATTTGTTCTTCTCTTCTTTGCAATTATATATGTCAAGAATTCCTTATTCCTACTCTTTGCTAGCAATTTCTCACAATCTGCCTTTGCCTGCCTAACTTTTTTTCTGTGGCACTATTACAGATAAATTTGTAGCTATTATAGACTTCAGTACTCTTTATTGCTCTGCAACTTTTCCATGCAGTCTTTTTCTGCTCAAGTAAACTGCCAACTTCATTATTAATCCAACTTGGAATCCTCCTCGTGGAGTACGTTTTAAATTTTTTAATGATATATACACATTCAAGGCTTCTCTGATTAATGTTTTAAGGGCCTACCATAATTACACTGTATTCGCTCTCTGTGAGATATCTACCCAGTTAATAGAGGTCATGTAGCACCTTAAGCCATCGTAATTTCCTTTCAAGAAATTATAACCCACTCATTTGCCTTTAACTGCTGCTACCCCCCCCTCTCTCTCTCTCTCTATCTCTCTCTCCATCATCCATTGTAGAACTCTGTGATCACTTCCTGCTACTGGTTCCTGTATGGTCAACCCTATTATGTCATCTGATTCATTGTTATTTGGTTTTTAGAAGCATTAGCAACTAAGGCCATATTGCTCTGGGATATGCGGTGGTCATTCCCTGACCTTTCTGCATCCTCCATATTTGGTGGTGACGGGCTCGAACCCCGATCTAATCAAGAAGCGTGTGCTACGCACTGCTGCTACTTCCTACCTGGCTACGGAGGTGCCGTCATCTGATTCGTGAGTGATGATTAGGTCTAGAATATTCTTTTCTCTAGTACCTTCCAACATGTTGATACAAGTAACAGTCATCTAGTTGATTTAAAAATTTTGTCACCCATGTCGAGTTTTGTTCCCATTTGCTCCAATCAATTAGAGGCAAATTAAAATCACCCATAATAAGACATTGATACTTACTTGCCCATTCTATTTGCATGTAGAGGCTCTCATCATAAACTTTACAATCACCTGGCCTATAGATTACTGCCACTCTCATTATACCTTTGCTTCCAACAATCTCCCACCATAAAGATTCTATACTAGCATACAAATCGTCTGAATCTGGGAAAGTTTTCGTTGCACTCAGGCTACTTTTGATAAGAAGCATGACCCCATCACCCCTTCCAATCTGCCCTATCCTTCGTAAATACACTGTACAAACCGTACTGAAACTCGTCATCCCCTATTTCTAGGTGGCACCACATTTCTGTTAGCCCTATTATGTCAGCATTACCTATCCTAACCAGCAGTTCAAATTCACTCATTTTATTGATGACAATTCCGACATTACTATATTTTGCAATTAAGACTTGGTGTTCTTGTATAGTTAACTACCCTTACACACCCATTGAAGTTATTTAAGCTTGCTTCCCTGGCATTAGCTACCCACTCATTTGAAACATTTCTGCCCTCAGAATATCTTGCTAATATGATCTGTTGCAGTAACAAATGAGAACAATATCATCATATAAATGCATATCTATATTATCCTTGTTTCCCCCCCCCCACAAACTAGCAGTTTCCCTGAACCTTTAAGGTATCCTCAATGATTCTGGCAAAAACCTTTGTACCACCTTTGTTTAAATGTATCCTGTCTCTACAAAACATATTCCTTCTACCTACAAGTGATGGCTAAGCTGATAAAAATTTCCCCCAAAAGCCTTGCAGAGGCCTTCACGCCTTGAGTTAATCCATAAGGCTTTCAGAATATAATCTCTCCTATCGTGCCTAGAAAGAATTGCAGATACACAGACATTGTGACCTAACTCATGGCATTTCTTCAGCATGGTCCTATATCTCTTTGTTTAAATGTATCCTGTCTCTACAAAACATATTCCTTCTACCTACAAGTGATGGCTAAGCTAATAAAAATTTCCCCCAAAAGACTTGCTGAGTCCTTCACGCCTTGAGTTAATCCATAAAGCTTTCAGAATATAATCTCTCCTATCGTGCCTAGAAAGAATTGCAGATACACAGACATTGTGACCTAACTCATGGCATTTCTTCAGCATGGTCCTATATTTGTCTAACAAATTGTCAGATCATGTGCGCTTAACATTATTCGTCCCCACATGAATAATAATATTCTCTTTACACCCCCTTAAAATCTGACAATCTGTTGGTGACGGCATTAATTGTTGCTCCCGGCAGATACCCTGGTTCTAGTCCATCTATCCCATTTATAAAAAATATTTCCCGTTTCCCTGACAATGGAGTCAGGGAAACGGGAAATATTTTTTCCCCGTTTCCCTGACTCCATTGTCAGGGAAAATGGGAAAAAAATATTTTTTCCCGTTTTTCCTGGTTCAAAAGGATCTAGTTCTATTAGTCTTCTAATAGAACTAGATCCTTTTGAACCAGAGCAGTTTGTACTTGGTTATTCTGTTATGGGGCCCGAATCGGGAGTGCATCGCTTGGTAGGTTATTAGTCTTGAGTCCCTGATGAGCTCCCAGTTTCATTATTGTCAAAGGCAAGAACCGATTCTTTCAGTGACTCAAATTCTTCTAGCAATGCACCAAATTTTAACTTTATGTATTTATGAGTTCTTATATATCCCAATACTGGTATGCACCTATGTAATGCATATGTCACATCTGGACTGTGTCCTGCCCATTTCATGAACTGACCATTTAATATTAAATAATAATATGAATAAACATGTCTTAGAGTATAAAAACTGTTTATTGCCTGAACCACCACAAAAGTTTAGTTATAAAACATTATGATAAATGAATTTATTTTATTATGAAAAATAAAATAAAACACAACTCTTAAAACTATTCTTAGAGAGAGAAAACTCCAAGGACACTCGCACTGAAGTAGCAACAATGTTATAATGATTATCACAGGTTATAGTAAAAAGTTGTTTAGTTATAAAATATTAAATAAAAATTCTGATTCAGGTTATTTAGGTTAATCTTTAATATATTACACCCATTTAGGTAGGTTAGTGTGCGAGTCTAGTAAAAAAAAAAAAGGGGGAGAAGGGGGGAAAGGTTAGGTTATGTTATGTTAGTTTTATCCAGGAGTGATTCGAGTGGGGAAAAAAAACAAAACAAAAAAAAAAAAAAAAACAATTTAAAATCAAAGTCTGTTACGACTATCCGGAATGGATTCAAATGAAATAAAAATACACATTAATTAGATGAATTGTAGGATTCCTTAAGGTACAAATTTAATTGACTTAATAAATGGCAGCAATAGCTTAATTTTTAGTACTCACCTTAATATGAACTGCAGTTGGATTTACAATAAGTGGAGTGGGAATTAACTAAAATTGAGGTTAATATGGGTGAGCTTAATTGTTTTGAACAGAATTAAAATGCGCTCAAGGAAATAGAAGTGCACATCTTCATCCTTGGTTGTCATGAAATAAATTGAAAAAATTGGAACTTGAGAATGTAATCACAGAGACCAATAGCCGTAATAATTGGCTTTTGTATTAACGTCTTTAGTTGGTAATAGTGAAGAAGAGAGAACGCGTGAATATACAGAACTCTAAGTTCCCATGATGCTCTTTGATGCATGCGGGAATCTCAGGTGCGTGAGATTCCAGGCCGGGGAGAGATTATATGGTAGTTTTCCATTTAATACATTACATTTAGAATGATCTCGGAACCATTCTATGATTAGGGCTTCATACTGGTAAATTCTGAAACTGGATTTTAAGACGAGGCGACTAGGAGACGGTTGTGTTCAAAGCCGCTAAGTGGATTTTTCTTATTTATTGATTTGAAATTATTGTTTTTCGAAAACTTTTGATTTAAATTTAGTAGTAACATTATTTTGTGATTTTCTGATTAATTTGGTGTGTTTATTCTTTACTCGGCCTTGTAATTGCATAAAAGTATCGGTAAGGGTATCCACGTGTTTGCAACTCCGCTGAACGAGAAGTTCTTTAGCCATATTCAGCCGCTTGATTGAATATTTTTTACATCGAATTATTTCTGTAAGTAGCTTATAGACCTAGTAAGAATCGTTAGTTTATTCTGAATTGAGACAGCGAGATTTGAAAGTTAATTAATACTTAAGTGTCCGTAGATTCACCGTTCGTAACTTTCCCGCCTTTGTGATACGATAGTTATATACCGTACTAGATAGTGTTAGTTGAACTTCGTTAACAGTTAAATTGTACTTTAAATAAATACATATAACGACTTAGATTACAAACGTAATATAATTAATTATATTTAACATGATTAATAACATAACATAATTAATTATAATTAATTAATAAATTAATAGAATCATGACTCAGACCAGAGCAGCAAAGCAAAAGGCTCAAGCTCATGGAAGTGCTGTGGCTCAGAGCAGAACTGAGGGGGGCAGTTGTCCTCTGACTCACAGCCTTATAAAATGCACTGTTTGCTTGATGTTTGCAGAGCAATCGGGTATGGGACATGATACTGCCATGGGGGATGTCTTTGTGTGTGCGCGATGCAAGGAGTGTATCGATATCAGGCAACAACTCAGCGTTCTTGTGGGCCTATATGAGAGCTTGAAGGACAGGGTTTAGTTTTAGTTTTCTTCGAGGATGCCCTCGAAGAAACTAAATTGAGGGGCCCATCAAGCTCTCAGCTGCCCACATCAACGCCAGAGCTTGCACTTGGGCATCACGTAACACAGAGGCAACCCCCAAGGCAGAATGCGCTGGTCCCGAAGGAACTAGTAGTTGTTGGTGACTCTATTGTCAGGGAAACGGGGAACATGCTTTGTAAAAAGGATAGGTGGAACAGGACCAGGGTATGTCTGCCAGGGGCAAAGGTTGATGACATTGTAGAGCGAATATCATCTTTTAAGGGCACAAAAGGTGATATAGTTGTACACGTTGGCACTAATAATATTAAGAGTAGGAGACCGGCAGAATTACTTAACAAGTACAGGTCACTGTTGAACAAAAGCCGAGAATTAGGGTTGAATTTGAAAGTGTCTGCAATTCTGCCCAGACACGATAGGAGGGAGTATATGATGAGAGCCTTGTCGATCAATTCGGCCCTGGAAAGATTGTGCAAGGCTCAAGGGGTAGAATTTTTTTCAGCCTGGACTGTACTTGTTAACAGGAGAGATTGCTTCTACAGGGATGGAATACACTTAAATAGAAAGGGTGCAAGAATATTTGCTGATGCTATCGAGGCAGTGTTAGGTGGGTCGGAAAACTGCTAGCTTGGGGGGGAGACAAAGACCAATAGATTGACAGTAGCCACTGGCAGAGGTGAAAGAGATTCTTGCACTGCTTCTATTAGAATGAGCAGAAGCCTGAAAAACAAGATGCATGATATTTCAGAGACTGCTGGGAGCCATTGCGGTACAAGTAAACACATGGGTTGTGTTAGGGTAGCTAAGAATAGAAACAGGTGCAGGTATACTTGCGTGTACACCAATGCTAGGAGTTTAGTAAATACATTTGATGAATTTGAGGTATTGCTCAAAACATCAAAGGCAGATATTGTTGGGATATCAGAGACGTGGTGTCACACAGATATAAGGGATGCAGAACTGGAATTTGAGGAGTACAACGTCTACAGAAAGGATAGACGGGATAGGAAGGGGGGAGGGGTTACGCTATTAGTTAAGAAACACATAAAAACCAAGGAAGTGAAGCCAGTCGACATCGCTGAACAGTACAGTGTTCAGTCAGTTTGGTATGACATAAGCATTGGGAGATCAAAATTGAGAGTAGGAGTGTGCTATAGGCCTAATGACTCTGATGAGTATAATAAGAAACTGTACAGGGAAATAGAGTGGGCCAGTAAATCAGAGAGTCTTATAATGGGAGATTTTAATTTCCAAGATATTGACTGGAATTTGGGGGCTGGTCACTCACACACTAGCAGGGCTTTTGTGGATTTATTGGATGATTGTTTTCTACATCAGCATGTTCGGGAGGCAACTAGAGGGAGTAATACTCTTGATTTGATTATCAGCAGTGATTCTTCATGCATTAAGAATCTGCAGATAAATGAACCACTAGGTGGCAGTGATCACAGTGTGCTGAAGTGGGATTTACTCAAAGAGGTAACTACCATTAGCGGTAAAGGGAAGGGTTATTGCTTCTGTAAAGGCGACTACGATGGACTGAGACAATATTTAAATTCTATACAGTGGGACCAACTGATGATGTTACCAACAGCAAATTCAAAATGGGAAGCATTCAAAGAACTTATCTTGGAAGCTACTAGGCTTTACATACCAACTAAGAAATATTGTTCAAGGTTTAGGCCAAAATGGATGTCAGATGAACTAATGAGGCATATGGCAGAGAAGAAAAATGCATGGGATACTTACAAATTAACACATGACACAGAAGCCTATGATAGATACAAGTTGATATGCAACCAAGTTACAAAGGAGGTTAGGCAGGCGAAGGCAGATTACGAAAAATCCTTTGCAAGAGATGCAAAGAAAAACAGCAAAGAGTTCTTTACTTATGTAAACTCTAGAAGGAAGGGGATGAATCAGATTGGTCCACTTGATATTGATGGGTCAACTGTTGATGATCCTGCTCAGGTAGCTAACAAACTAAATGAATATTTTGCATCGGCATTCATACATGAGGAGTTATTCAGCGAGGGGAATGCCAGAGGTGTATTCAACTCTAGCAGTAAGCTACAGAATCTTGAAATAACTGGGAGTAAAGTGGAGGAGAAATTGTTGAAGATAAACACAAGAAAGGCACCCGGGGTGGATGGGATCTATCCAGTTATATTAAAGGAGGCAGCAAAGGAAGTAAGCAAACCCTTAGCCATAATTATGAGAGCTTCCTTGGACTCAGGGGAGGTACCCATAGACTGGAAATGTGCAAATGTGACCCCAATTCACAAAGGAGGATCAAAGGCTGACACAAGTAATTATAGACCTGTGAGCTTAACTTCTGTTCCAGGAAAATTAATGGAGGCACTGGTTAAAGAAGCACTGCAGGATCATTTAGACAAGACTTCAGTTATAGCTCAGACACAGCATGGTTTTGTTAAGGGGAAGTCTTGCCTGACCAACTTGATTGGATACTATGATGCAGTCACAAAAGAACTGGATGCAGGGAATAACTTTGATATTATATACTTGGATCTTAGAAAGGCTTTTGATACTGTTGCACATGGAAGACTGCTACACAAATTGGAGCAGTGTGACATTGGAGGCAAATTGCTGCTATGGATAAAGGGGTGGTTGAGGGGGAGAAGACAGAGAATGGTAATCAATGGACACTGCTCATCGTGGACTAATGTTATTAGTGGAGTCCCTCAGGGCTCAGTGCTGGGTCCATTATTGTTTTCTGTATTTATAAATGATATTGATGATGGTATATCAAGCTTAATGTCCAAGTTTGCAGACGATACAAAGGTTGGCAGGGTTGTCAAGGACACTACTGACACTATGCTACTGCAACAGGATCTGGAAAGGTTGAGCAGATGGGCTGAGAGGTGGCAAATGTAGTTTAACATTGACAAATGTAAAGTACTACACATGGGAAACAGCAACCCCAGAGCAACGTATCAACTCTGTGGTACTACACTGACAGTGGTAGAGAATGAAAGGGACTTGGGGGTGGTTGTGCAGGCAGATATGAAGTTCTCTGAGCAGTGCAGATGGGCGGCAAGAGTAGCTCATGGAGTATTGTCAATGATATACAGGAATTTTTCCAGTAGGGATAAGGAAGTGATTATTCCCTTGTATAAGGCAATGGTCAGGCCACACCTAGAGTACTGTATACAGGTCTGGAGGCCTCATTTCAAGAAGGATGTAGAGCTGCTGGAACGAATACAGAGAAGGGCAACAAGATTAGTGAATGGAACAAAGGGGTGCTCTTACAAAGAAAGGCTTAAGTTTTGCAAATTGCAGTGTCTGGAGACTAGGCACCAGCGAGGAGATCTGATAGAGGTGTATAAAGCCTTGAATGGTTTGAGCATGCTCAATGCTGATGGGATTCTTCCTCTAGCTGAGAAAAATCACCTGAGAGGGCATGAATTCAAATTGAGGAAAGACAGATGTAGGATAGATGTGCAGAAATTTGCCTTTAGCCAGCAGGTGGTTGGTTGGTGAAACAGACTTCCATCCCTTGTAGTGGAGGTTGATAGCCTAAATAAGTTTAAGGCTCAGCTGGACAGGTATTTTGAACGAACAGAGGGGTGAAGTGGAAGTGGGGGTTTTTTTTTTTTTTTTTTTGGCTGATGCTGCATAAGCTTGCATCAAATGCCTCTACTAATGCTAACTACTGAATCTACTAGAGGGGTGTGGTTATGGGATTGTACGTGTAACATGAGTTCTGTATTTGATTGTCAGGTTCTAAAACTATTATAATGGTAGTATGCTCGTGTGTGTTTAATGTTTTTGTAGAGTCGCATTTTGAAGTGGTGCTTCCGATATAACATGCATTACATTTTTGCTGGCATTTTATTAAATATACTATATTGTTCATATGAGTGATTTGGTATTTGTAGGATTCTTTATAAGAGCTGAACATGGATCCTAATTTATTGTACGCAGAAAATGTGAGTGTAATATCAGTATTTTTAAAAATTCGCCTGAACTGTCTAGCAAGGTCACTATGATAAGGAAGAACTACGTGTGTGTTGTTGTGTATTTTATATTTTGGTGGTTTATTGATATTATTTTGAACATTAGAAATTGTTTTTTGAATCAACTGTAAGTGGTATTTCCTGGATGTAAATTTTTCTTAATGATATTGTAATTCATTAAAAAGGTCATTCTGCGTGGAACTATATTTGATGGCATTGTATAAGACTGCTTTTTTTGGTATTAAAGTAGTGATGTGATTCATAATGTAAGTATTTCCCAGCGTGGATATTTTTCCTGAAGATCTTAGTTCTGAAATTATTGGATTATATTATATTATTGGATTTATATATAGTTAGGTTAAGAAAATTTAATTGTCTGTTTTCTTCTAATTCAAGGGTATACTTTAATCTATCGTGAAAAGAATTAAATTTAGTAAGAAGGCTGTCAATTAAAGTTTTATTACTAATTATAAGAATGTCATCATCATAATGTGTGTATAAATTTTAATTCTGCAGGGTAAGGTTGTAAGATTTTATTTTCTATGGAGGCTAAGTATATTTCAGATAGAGGAGCTGAGATCCCCAGTCCCACGAGTAAACCAAATGTTTGTTGATATATTTGGTCACTGAAACGGAAGTGTCTAGTGTCTAATAGAAAGGAGGTAAGTTCAAGTATACTACTGATTGAAAGGGAGGTGCGATTAATTAGGGTGTTATCATTGGTTAGAAATTCGCGGTAGGGCCTGTAAAGCAGTTGGTAAATGTACATTGGTATATAATGAAACTACATCAAAGGATGCTAAAATATCTGTGTTGGAAATAATAATAGGATTTATTTTCTCGAATGCTTGGATGGTATTGCTAACTCTAAATTTAGAAAATCATGTGGGGGAAAAATAATTTTAACTAGAAAGGAAGAAAGGTTGGCAAAAGCTGATTTATTAAATGAGATTATCGGTCTTAGTGGGTGGTTGGGTTTATGTAGTTTGGTAATTCCAAACATATGCGGAAGGATGTTATTTCGTATACCGATTTGTTGTAAGGTACGTAGGTTGATTTCTTTATTTGTCCTTAGATTTCTTAAAATAATATCAAGTCTATTTTTATGTTTGGTGATATTATATGTGTTATCTGGTTTGTATGTATCTGAATCAGAAAGAATTTGGTTTATTTTTTCGATATATGTACTTTTATTTAGGATAACTAAAGTGTCTCCTTTATCTGCTTTTTGTATGATAATGTTTGGGTTATTTTGTAACTTTTTTATGTCCATTAACTGTTGTTTATTTATATTGGGTTGCGACTGGAATTTTGATTTGAGAATGGAATTAGATTGGTGTATTATGTGCCATTTATCTGGATGATGTTCTAATTTGGTCTGAAGTCCTATAATACAATCTTTAGAAGGATAGTTATTATCTTTGATGGAAAAATTGAAACCATATTCAAGACCTGTAAGTTCTTGAATGCAAGTTCGATGGAGGTGAAGGATTGTGAAGACATGTTAACAGTAGATGTTTTTTGAGGTTTATATGTTTTATGTGTGAGAATGTTCCATTTTTTATTGTGTCTAAGTTCGATATCTTTTGTAGTGGCTCTAATGCATATTTCATCATATGTGGTAAATTCCTGCCAGGATTGGGGGTCCATATCTCTTTTGAGATTAAATTTGAGCAAGTGTATTTGGTGAAGGAGTCGGCATTATTTGTTATATCTTTTTTATAATTCTTTCCGTATAATATTAAAACAGGTTTGGTGGACAATATAAAGATATTTTTTACAAATATGTTTCGGGAAAATACCGGCAAATTTAGGAATAATATTATAAGTAAAGCATTTTTTTAAAAATGAGATATGGGTTTTATTAGTGAAGTATTTTATAAGGATTTTTGAATATTGTGTCTCTTGGTTTAGCATGATCAAAGGCATTTAGAGACAAAGAGTTGATAGAAGATCAGTGCAGTTAAGGTGCGTTTAAACCATTAAAAATATTTTAAAAATTCTGATAATTAGATGAATTGTAGGATTCCTTAAAGTACCAATATGGTAGCAATAGCTTAATTTTTAGTATTAATTTTTAGATATGGACCCCCAATCCTGGCAGGAATTTACCACATATAATGAAATACACATTACAGCTGCTACAAAAGATATCGAACTTAGACACAATAAAAAAAATGGAACATTCTTACACATAAAACATATAAACCTCAAAAAACATCTACTGTTAACATGTCTTCACAATCTTTCACCTCCATCGAACTTGCATTCAAGAACTTACAGGTCTTGAATATGGTTTCAATTTTTCCATCAAAGATAATAACTATCCTTCTAAAGATTGTATTATAGGACTTCAGACCAAATTAGAACATCATCCAGATAAATGGGGCATAATACACCAATCTAATTCCATTCTCAAATCAAATTCCAGTCGCAACCCAATATAAATAAACAACAGTTAATGGACATAAAAAAGTTACAAAATAACCCAAACATTATTATACAAAAAGCAGATAAAGGAGACACTTTAGTTATCCTAAATAAAAGTACATATATCGAAAAAATAAACCAAATTCTTTCTGATTCAGATACATACAAACCAGATAACACATATAATATCACCAAACATAAAAATAGACTTGATATTATTTTAAGAAATCTAAGGACAAATAAAGAAATCAACCTACGTACCTTACAACAAATCGGTATACGAAATAACATCCTTCCGCATATGTTTGGAATTACCAAACTAGATAAACCCAACCACCCACTAAGACTGATAATCTCATTTAATAAATCAGCTTTTGCCAACCTTTCTTCCTTTCTAGTTAAAATTATTTTTCCCCCACATGATTTTCTAAATTTAGAGTTAGCAATACCATCCAAGCATTCGAGAAAATAAATCCTATTATTATTTCCAACACAGATATTTTAGCATCCTTTGATGTTGTTGTTGTTGGAGTGGGTTTATTGGCGCAAGGGCTGCTATGACATCCTTTGATGTAGTTTCATTATATACCAATGTACATTTACCAACTGCTTTACAGGCCCTACCGCGAATTTCTAACCAATGATAACACCCTAATTAATCGCACCTCCCTTTCAATCAATAGTATACTAGAACTCACCTCCTTTCTATTAGACACTAGACACTTCCGTTTCAATGACCAAATATATCAACAAATATTTGGTTTACTCGTGGGACTGGGGATCTCAGCTCCTCTATCTGAAATATACTTAGCCTCCATAGAAAATAAAATCTTAGGATCTCAGCTCCTCTATCTGAAATATACTTAGCCTCCATAGAAAATAAAATCTTACAACCTTACCCTGCAGAATTAAAATTATACACACATTATGCTGATGACATTCTTATAATTAGTAATAAAACTTTAATTGACAGCCTTCTTACTAAATTTAATTCTTTTCACGATAGATTAAAGTATACCCTTGAATTAGAAGAAAACAGACAATTAAATTTTCTTAACCTAACTATATATAAATCCAATAATATAATATAATATAATATAATCCAATAATTTCAGAACTAAGATCTTCAGGAAAAATATCCATGCTGGGAAATACTTACATTATGAATCACATCACTACTTTAATACCAAAAAAAAGCAGTCTTATACAATCAAATATACAATGCCATCAAATATAGTTCCACGCAGAATGACCTTTTTAATGAATTACAATATCATTAAGAAAAATTTACATCCAGGAAATACCACTTACAGTTGATTCAAAAAACAATTTCTAATGTTCAAAATAATATCAATAAACCACCCAAATATAAAATACACAACAACACACGCGTAGTTCTTCCTTATCATAGTGACCTTGCTAGACAGTTCAGGCGAAATTTTAAAAATAGTGATATTACACTCACATTTTCTACGTACAATAAATTAGGATCCATGTTCAACTCTTATAAAGAATCCTACAAATACCAAATCAGTCATATGAACAATATAGTATATTTAATAAAATGCCAGCAAAAATGTAATGCATGTTATATCGGAAGCACCACTTCAAAATGCGACTCTACAAAAACATTAAACACACGAGCATACTACCATTATAATAGTTTTAGAACCTGACAATCAAATACAGAACTCATGTTACACGTACAATCCCATAACCACACCCCTCTAGTAGATTCAGCAGTTCCCATTATTAAATTAAAATCCAGTTTCAGAATTTACCAGTATGAAGCCCTAATCATAGAATGGTTCCGACATCATTCTAAATGTAATGTATTAAACACAAAACTATCATATAATCTCTCCCCGGCCTGGAATCTCATGCACCCCGCATGCATCAAAGAGCATCACGGGAACTTAGAGTTCTTTATATTCACGCTCTCTCTCTTCTTGACTATTACCAACTGAAGACGTTAATACAAAAGCCAATTGTTACTGCTATTGGTCTCCATGATTACATTCTCAAGTTCCAATTTTTTCAATTTATTTCATGACAACCAAGGATGAAAATGTGCATTTCTATTTCCTTGAGTGCATTTTAATTCCATTCAAAACAATTAAGCTCACCCATATTAACCTCAATTTTAGCCAATTCCCACTCCACTTATTCTAAATCCAACTGCAGTTCATATTAAGGTGAGTACTAAAAAATTAAGCTATTGCTACCATTTATTAAGTCAAAAACACATTAATCTTGTGTTTTTTCCCCTTGAATTCCTCCTGAACAGTTGTTTAAAATAACCTAACTTTTTTTTTTTTTTTACTACTTTCATTTGCAGTAATTAGCAGCCTAGCAAACACATGGTATAGATTTCCAGGTTAATCTAAGCAAAAAAGGAATAAATGCAGCAAATCACTACCAGTGGTAGGAGGAGCTATGCTTGAGCAGCTGTGATTGCAAATTGCTGCTTTTGTCACAACCAATGTAACTGTATACCGTATTCACAAATACATACCATTGAGATTACTATTAATCCCAGCCCACTACTAAGGGAAGCCCATTAACAAACCACCAGTTCACTATTAATCCAAACATGCTATAAGACTAAAGGAAGTTTTCAAGCAAACTGCCAGTTCATGAACTGGGCACGTTTTCGCCCTATTCATGAAATTGGCAAGAGGAAGACAAAAACTTTCCCATTTCAGAAACTGGTCAATTTCACAATCCAGGTGCGACACATATAAATGTAAAATCAAAACTTTCAATCACTGCAAAAATATGAGAAAAAACCAACAGCACTGTTGGATTTAACATACAAAATACATATTAAGAAATGGGTGAATAGATAAAACATTTTTATTACACAGTGATTGTATACTCAGTACTTCTATACTCCACCCTCATTGCTAACGGAATGTGCTTCTATACTCTGCCCTCACAGGAAGGGTATAAAAGCAATTTATTTTTTATTATTTTTTTTTTTTAGTATTACTACTTTTTTCTCCTAGTATAACTGCAATTTAGAACAAATTTGGGAACAATCTCTGATAATTAAATTTATAACATTTACATTTGAATGATCAATATATAAATATTTTTCTTAATATTTATATATTTTTTCCACATATTTTTCTTAAAAGGAAGTTCCAACAATGACAAACTGTGGCCATACTATTTTTTTTTTTTTTTAGTAAAAACATACTTGTTTCCCATTAAACTTAGCTTCCTTATAAAGACAAAATGTATTTCTTACACAATTAAAATGTTCACTAGCCTAATGTAATAACATTTCATTTCTTATGCTCAAATTCTATTTTCTAACAATTCAAATTTCATAGCAAAAAATTTGAAAATATTATTGTGTATCTAGAAAAGTACCTTATTTTTAATTTCATTCTACCAATAACTTCATCGATATTAGACAATGACTGCTCTGTAGGAAAAAGAGTGTTAATGTAATCTACTGCATTGAAATCTGGCCTATCAAGAGGATCTGTGCTTGGAAGGACCTGTAAAAAAAGTAGCTTTTAAACTACATGCAGCAAAGCTATTGAAGAAAGATTACAATAACAATGATTAGTGTTTAAAAAAAAAAAACAATTAAAAGCAAACTTTATACACATCTAACAAGTGAGCAGGGATAAGGAGGTGATTATCCCCTTGTATAAGGCAATGGTCAGGCCACACCTGAGTACTGCATACAGGTCTGGAAGCCTCATTTTAGGAAGGATGTAGAGTTGCTAGAACAAATACATAGAAGGACAACAAGACTGGTGAAGGAAACAAAGGGGTGCACTTATGAAAAAAGGCTTATGTTCTGCAAATTGCAGCTTCTGGAGACTAGGCACCTGTGAGGTGATCTGACTGAGGCGTATAAGGCCTTGAATGGATTGAGCAGGGGTCAATGCTGATGGGATTCTTCCTCTTGCTCAGATTTCAAACCTGAGGAGGCATAGATTCAAACTGAGGAAAGACAGTTGTAGAATAGATGTGCAGAAGTTTGCCTTTAGCCAGCGAGTAGCTGATTGCTGGAACAAACCTCCATCTGTTGTAGTGGAAGTTGATAGCTTAAATCGATTCAAGGCAGAACTAGACAAACATTTGAAATGAATGGATCAGTGAAATGGAAAGGGTTTTTTTTTTGGCTGATGCTGTATAAGCTTGCTTTCTTGCATCATGTGCCTCTACTAATGCTGAGTGCAACACATGATCAAATACAATCTATAAGCAGTGTTACAGATAAATTAATTATCTTGTCTGTCTGTCCACAAATTCACATTATCGAAAAAATTGTTTGTAGAAGAATAAGAGAAATTCACCTTCAAAATTCACGTTAAAATTTTTGAATTTTTTTTAAAAATTGTTTTTAATTGATTTTCTTACTGTAATCATTTTGCGTTAATTTTATATTCATTTCAATTTCTGGAGAGTGTCACACTGAAGGTTCTATGTATCATATTGAGGTAAATTTCTCATATTCTTCTACAAATATTGAAATACAATGTAGAAGGTATTGAGCATCGTAGCTCCTTTTTATACTAATGAAAAAAAGTTTTTGCAAATTTATATCATTAAAATGCTCTGGACACCTGGTAAAAAAAAAAAAGCAACTTATTTCTAAACAATAACAAAAGATAAAAAATACAGAAAATTATATCCAAAAATTGTGTGTACAGAGTAGTTAGAAATAAAATTCAACTACTCTGATGCACCTGCAGAAAAAACTGGTGGAATCTAGTCAAATTTTGTAAGCAAGTTAGGGAGATAATGCAGCAGACAATTATGCAAAAAAACCCAAAAGTTCCAGCAGTCATGAATCACATGGACAAATGCAGCTGATCACATGCAGATCAGTTGTGCAATGGTGTAAAGAGCAGATGTCCTTTTTTTTACTTCCAAATGATTCTACAGATCACACAATGGTTGTGTTATCAAAAGACCATATACTATTGCCAAAAATATTCTACCAAAATAATAGATGTGCATCAGTAGCATTATGAAAGTTTCTCTGAATGAAAGAATTATAATAAAAATCTGAAAGTGTGCAGATATGTCATAAAAATAGCAAAATTCAAAGAAATAGATTTATTAGGCATAAAATGGATATGTTCAGAAATCTATTTCCCAAAGATTGTTGCTCTAGCAACCAATGATTCAAAGTGCATTCTTAATTTCTAATTAATATTCCTTTTAACCATTTCCAAAACTGCAGCCTACATCCTTCATCTGGACATCACAGAGCCAAATGATGCAACTCCTCCCAATAAGGTACCACAAATGCAGAATGACCTGAGCTATAGCAACATTATCATCTGTACTCTATCTTTCAGATGGCTCTCTAATTTGCAACGTGATACTCACAGCCTACACAGTGAATAGAATAAACCACTCCACTCTGTTTAAGTAGAGAAAGGGGAATTTTTACCATGCTAATGAATATTTCCTGGTTTCTTAACCAGCATCTGTATAAATTTAATCAGGTATGATTTAAGAATTTGGGTAATCCATTCAAACATGCCAGAAAAAATGGAATATACAGGGTGATTCACTAACCAGTGTGCCAAACTTGCAGGAGGTGTAGGAGCCACAAAGACGAATCGGAATCACATAGCATTGCAGGGTCTAAAATGCCTTCGTCATGCGGTAGAGGACGTTGAGCGGGAGGTTGCGTGAACAGCAATCCCGCTGGAAGTCAGCATTTGCGAACCGTTTCTGTTGAAGAAACCAAGTAGCAAAAGTCCTCCGGAGTGGATAATCCGCAGGCTCCATGATTGGATGTGTTGCAGATGGTATGAACTCATTTGGTTTGTTGACAGTATCCTCCATACAGTGGATTGGGAAATACCCAATCGTTGGCCTATCGCTCGAGTACTCGTACTCGGATTGCCTTCTGCAAGACGTAGGACATTCTCCTCATTGTCTGGCATCCTCGTCATTCGCTCTCGATTCATGGTACCTCTCGTGAAACAACCAGTCTCACATAACCTTCTGTGCACCCGTGCAAAAATCATATGATGAGGAGCACGCCTGTGCAGGAAACGTTCCTGGTACAAGTGCAGAGCAGCGCGCTTGTTACAGTCTGCAGCTCCATATGCAAGGTGCATGTCGGCCAGTTCAACGTTTGAATACTCGTCCATCCGACTGCCTCAGGAACAGGTTTGCAAATGCTGACTTCCAGCGGGATTGCTGTTCACGCGACCTCCCGTTCAACATCCTCTACCGCATGACAAAGGCATTTCGGACCCTGCAATGCTATGTGGTTCTGATTCGTCTTTGTGCCCCCTACACCTCCTGCAAGTTTGTCGCACTGGTAGTGAATCACCCTGTATGCTTTATTTTGTTTTTGTAACAAAATGAGTATGTGAGTAAGATGGCCTGACAGCTGTTCTATATAATGCCTTACAATGTGTTCTAGTTAACCATGCACCTTTAGATCTTACCCTATCTTAATTCCTTTTCTCACTGTCAAAAAATACATATATAAATGCTTATGTGCAAACACTATAGCCCATTCCCTTTAAAATAAGTATTCTATTCATACTTTGGGACAGCCACATAGGGTCAGAGAAGTTTACAAACAAGAGAATACAAAAACTTTAGTAGTCACTCAAACCACTGTCAACTCAAATGGCTGTACTGTACTCCAATGATGACCACTGTGCTACACACTTACTAAAGCAGTGGGGAAAGAAAGATAATTGTCACACTACAACTCCATCCTAATTTAATATTGGATGACTACCTACTTATGAAACCTAATAACTATTCTTTGCGCTCCCTACAAATTTCTGAAAAAGTATTGCCCTTGTAAATCTCCCCCATATACGAGGGGGGATTACAAGACATGCACAATTTTAATTGTTCCATCACTGTCTTTTCAACAGTAACATTTGCCAGAAAAACTATGGCTATCCCCTGTATCTATTCATATAAACCAGTAGCTGACAATGATTGATTACAATCAAGTGGTAAATTTCAAAATCATTAATTTCTTGACTAATTTACTTTGTAAATTTATTTAAAATTTTTATATACCTATCTACTCTACTTTTTATAATTTAAAAATTATCAATAATTTCTGTGTGGTACTACACTCAGGGTATCGGAAAATTAAAAGGACCTAGGGATAATTGTGCAGCAATACACACAAGCTGCCACCACAGCTCATGGGGTTTTGTCAATGACATACAGGAATTTTGCTAGCAAGGATAAGGAGGTGATTACCCATTGTATAAGGCAATTGTTGGGGCACATCTTCAGTACGGCATACAGGTCTGGAGGCCTCATTTTACGAAGGATGTGGAGCTGCTGGAACGAGTACAGAGAAGGGTAACAGGATTGGTGATGGCAACAAAGTGGTACTCTTACCAAGAAAGGCTTCAGTTCTGCAAATTGCAGCATCTGGTGACTAGGCACCTGCTAGGTGATCTGATTGAGGTGTTAAGGCTTGGAATGGATTGAGCAAGCTCAATGCTGATGAAATTCTTCCTCTTGCTCAGACCACACACACAAACACATGAGGGGACACAAAATCAAATTGAGGAAGAATGGTTGCAGAATAGATGTGCAGAAGTTTGCTTTTGGCCAGCAGGTGTTTGATTGCTGGAAAACTTCCATCTATTGCTGTTTGATAGCTTATATAAAATCAAGGAATAACTAGGCAAACTATGGAGGGAATCAATAAGTGAATGGGAAGTGTTGTTGTTTTTTTTTTTATCGATGCTGTAAAGCTTGCTTTCTCGCATCAATTGCAACGTTAATGCTAGTTTCATATATTTTAAGGAAACACTCCTCATTTTGTAATGCAGAGAATTATCAGATAACATGTAACACCTGTCTTTATTGGCTGTAAGTACGGCCAAATTCAGATCTTCCATTAATTCACATAACACTTTCCACTATTGCCAGTGTATATTTGAATGGGAAGGGATGGACTCCTCTTAACACATTAGTCACCCTGTGCAACACTCCCTCCTCTTCTTATGCCAAATGTTTCTAATGTTTCTACTCCCATAGCAAATGTGTGTAAGGGGGTGGACAGTAAGGTGTCACTGCAAATTTCAACATCTTTTCCAGAAGTTGAACCTGTTCATGAGACTACTCCTAATATTCACCATAAGATTCTTTTTCTGTCATATTACTGGACCCTCCCAGATTATATCCCTTCTATAATAATTTAATACAAACATTAGCTATTGTTCATTCTATTTTATGACCAACAACCACAGTTAATTTCAAATGGTATTGGCAACATGGAAGGAAGAAAAGCTTATTCAGCACCAGTAAAAAAAAAAAAAAAAATTTCATTTGCCCATTCCTGCCAATAATTTGCACAAACCTTCATTATGTTTATTCAAAATTTTTTGTTGTGAATATACATCAACTGATGCTCCTTCAACCTCTATGGTATCTTTCTCCAACTTTTTAACCATAAATAGGCAGTAAAGACGTATAATTACTCTTCATATTTGAAAAAAGGGATAGAAAAATCAGATCAACTATATGAACTCATTTCTTGATTTCTCAGGTTAAATTGCTGCAACACAACTAAGATAAATTAAATCAAAGATTACCTACCATTCTGAAATCATCTGAAGGTGTAACATGAATGAAAAAAAAAGGTACTATGTTTAATTGTGGGTATCACCTTATGCAAAGTCAGTATAGGATAACTGCTCCAGAGAAATTACATTTAACATTAAAGGTAGTGACATTTAACATTAATTACATCAAAGGTAGTAAAATAACAGTTTTAAATAAATTCGAAGTTGCATGGCTATATAACAACAAATTGCACATTGCATAATCAGGCTTTCTAAGCACTTTTCGTTTGATATTTTTGCCATTGATGAAAAGCTGAAACCAACTTGTAATGTACTATTTTCCAAACAGTTTCTTCTTCTTAAATTCTTTTTCTCTATTCAGTTATGCATTTGAATGAGGAGACGGTCGTGTTCAAAGCCGCTAAGTGGATTTTTCTTATTTATTGATTTGAAATTATTGTTTTTCTAAAACTTTTGATTTAAATTTAGTAGTATAACATTATTTTGTGATTTTCTGATTAATTTGGTGTTTTTATTCTTTACTCGGCCTTGTAATTGCATAAAAGTATCGGTAAGGGTATCCACGTGTTTGCAACTCCGCTGAACGAGAAGTTCTTTAGCCATATTTAGCCGCTTCATTGAATTTATTTAACCTGTCAACTTCCACAACAACAGATGGAAGTTTGTTCCAGCAATTAACTACCCGCTGGCTAAAAGCAAATTTCCACACATATATTCTACATCTGTCTTTTCTTAATTTGAATTTGTACCCCCTTAGGTTCATAATCTGAAAAAGTGGAAGGATCCCATCAGAAATCAGCGTGCTCAACCCATTCAAGGCCTTATACACCTCAATTAGATCACCGCACAGGTGCCTAGTCTCCAGCCACTGCAATTTGCAGAACTTAAGCCTCTCTTGGTAAGAGGATCCCTTCATTCCCCTCACCAATCTTGTTGCCCTTCTCTGTACACGCTCAAGTAAATCTACATCCTTCCTAAAATGAGGCCTCCAGACCTGTACGCAGTACTCAAGGCATGGCCTGACCATTGCCTTATACAGAGGGACAATTACCTCCTTCTCCCTGCTAGCAAAATTCCTATATATCACTGACAAAACCCCATGACCTGCCCTGGCGGCCTGTCTGCATTGCTCAGAAAACTTCATATCTGACTGCACAATTACTCCCAGGTCTTTTTCATTTTCTACTACCTTAAGTGTAGTACCACACAGTTGGTACATTTCTCTGGGGTTACTTCTATCCATATGCAGTACTTTGCATTTGTCAAGGTTAAACTTCAGTTGCCACTTCTTAGCCCATCTGCCCAAATTATCTAGATCCTGTTGCAGTAGCACACTGCCATTACTGTCATTAACAACCCTGCCAACCTTTGTATCATCTGCAAACTTCGACATTAAGCCTGATATACCTTCATCAATATCATTGATAAATATACAAGACAACAGTGGACCCAACACTGAACCCTGTGGGACTCTACTAATAACATTAGTCCACAAAGAGCAGCACCCATTGATTACCATGCGCAACAGTGTCAAATGCTTTCCTGAAATCCAAATATATGATATCAAAATTATTTTTTGCATCCAGTTCCTTTGTAACCACATCATAATATCCTATCAAATTTGTCAGACAAGACTTTCCCTTAACGAACCCATGTTGTGTCTGAATTATTGCTGCAGTCTTGTCTAAATGATCCTACAATGTATCCTTAATCAGTGACTCCATTATTTTACCAGGAACAGAAGTTAAACTAACTGGTCTGTAATTACTCGTGTCACCCTTCGATCCCCCTTTGTGAATTGGGGATACATTTGCACACCTCCAGTCCGTGGGGACCTCCCCTGAGTCCAAGGATGCTCTCATAATTATGGCTAAGGGTTTGCTTAGTTGCTTTGCAGCCTCCTTTAATATAACTGGATAGATCCCATCCACCCCAGGTGCCTTTCTTGGTTTAACTTCAACAATTTCTCCTCCACATTGCTCTCAGTTATTACAAAATCATTAAGCATCCTGCTGCAATTTGATAACCTTCTGCCATTTTCAAACCTTAATAACTACTCATGTGTGAATGTAGATGCAAAATACTCATTCAGTTTGTTTGCTATCTGAGCAGGATCATCAACAGTCGAACCATCAATGTCAAGTGGACCAATCAGATTCATCCCCTTCCTTTTAGAGTTTATATAAGTAAAGAAATCCTTGCTGTTTTCTTAGCATCTTTTGCCAAGGATTTCTCGTAATCTGCCTTCGCCTGCCTAACCTCCTTTGTGACCTGATTACAGACTAGCTTATATCTGCCATAGGCTTCTGAGTCGCTTGATAATTTATATGCATCCCATGCATTTTTCTTCTCTGTCACGAGTCTCATCAGTTCATTTGATAACCATTTAAGCCTAAACCTTGAATAATATTTCTTAATAGGTATGAAACTTTTAGTAGCATCCACGATTAATTCCTTGAATGCTTCCCACTTAGAATTTACTGTTGGTAACATTGTCAGTTGATCCCACTGTACAGAATTTAAAAACTGTCGGAGACCACTTATTTCTTTTCTTAGATTTTTATTCTACCAAACAGCACTATTTGAGCATCCAGCTATTTTATCAACATTGTTCATGACTACATCCACTATTCTATGTTGATGTTAATTCCCATGCCAAAATATTTAAACTTCATTAAATTAATATTATTCCAATTTAATTCAAAAAGGGTCCTTTGAAACTGTTCCAGAATTTCTTTATTTACTGAAATTTCATATTATATTTGACTGCAATTTGTTTAAATCTGTGCAGCATTAGTAGTGGCAAATGATGCAAGAAAACAAGCTTACAAAGCATCAGCCAAAAAAAAAAAAAAAAAAGAACTTGCTCCATCATCCATTCATCCCCTCCAGCAATTTGTGAAGTTGTTCCTTGAATTTATTTTTAAACTAACCATTTCGACACCAACAGATGAAAGTCTGTTCCAACATCAACCACCCACTGGATGAAGGCAAACTTTCACATATCTGTCCTGCAACTATCCTTGTTCAACTTGTTTATGCCCCTTATGTGTGTAGTCTCAGAAAGAGGAAGAATGCCAACAACATTTAGCTTACTCAATCCATTCAAGGCCTTAAAACCCACAATCAGATCTCTCTCTCTCTCTGCAGGTGCCTAATCTCCAGATGCCTCAATTTGCAGAACTGAAGCTTTCCTTGGTAAAAGCATTCTTTTGCTCCCTTCAAGAATCTGGTTGCCCATCGCTGCACCCATTCCAGTAGATCGAAATACTTCAAATATACAGTACATACAGTACTCAAGGTGCAGCCTAATCGTGGCTTTGTTCAAAGGGATAACCACCTCCTGATCCCTGATAGCAAAGTTTTTGTATATCACTGGCAAAACCCCATGAGCTGCCCTGGAAGCCTGTCTGCACTGCTCGGAGAATTTCATATCTGACTGCACAATTACCCCAGGTCTTTTTCATTTTCCACTACTCTGAGTGTAGTACCACACAGTTAGTATTTTAATCTGGGATTACTGCTACCTATATGCAGTATCTATCATTTGCCAATGTTAAACTTCCACTGTTATTTCTCAGCCAATCAACCTAATTTTCCTAGATTTTGTTGCAGTAGCTCACCCAGATTACTGCCATTAACCACTCTGCAAACCAATTTGTGAGAGAAGTACTGTGTTATCATTTCATAAATTATTCTCCTATTTTAGCACCTTTCATAACCTCTAAGTTTTCGCCCATAATAAGAGTGAATATGGGTGGACCCAAAAATAAATAATAAAAAAGGGCAGAGTTAAAAAAAAAAAAAAAAAAAAAAAGAGCATAATTTTAATAAATCATATATCTTTCTTGGTGATTCATTCTACTTCTGACCCTTGCTTGCTTGCTTTCTTTCTTTCTTTCTTTCTCTCAGAAATTTTTTTTTTGGCTGGTGCAGCATAAGCCTCTGACTTCCTTGAACTATATGGATAATGCTACTACTAATAATAATAATAATATTATCATTATTATTGTTGTTATTATTATTTTATCGTAAATGAAGAGAATAAAATAACACAATGCTGTCAAGAAAATATCCTGCTCAAGTTGAATTAAAAATGACTGCTAACACAATATCTTCTCTTAAAAATATATATAATTATCTAACCTGCTCAATTGCATTTTGCACCTCAGGTGGAAATGATATAAACGAATTAAGATTATCATCTTCAAATAACTCATCTTCAAAATCCGCCGGTGTGCCAGTTACAGACATGACTACAAATTTACACTCCGTAATAGTGCTGCCAGCTGGTTAAAAAGTATCTTTTTCGTTTTTGTTTCGCAAAAGATAAACCACTTCATCAGAACAAAGTCACTTCACCAAACATAACCCTCAAAACATTATAAATATTTTTCTTATTCTATTTTTTTAAGTGAATTTAAAATAAGACTGTCTGAACTGTTTAGAATTAACGTTGTCTAAATTAAAATTTTATCTGAATAACTGATTATTTCCTCAATGGGAATGTTATTCCTAAGCTCGATTTCCTGTAAAAACTTCACCAGTGTGAAGTTTTTACAGTTTTTACAATCGTTTTACTCTGAAACAAGAGTAAAACGATTTTCTTCAAAAAAATAAAATAAAAAAATAAAAATAAATAAATAAACAAAAAATTTTAGCATAAGGAGATGTAACACACAACTATCCTACGATTAGCTGTTCACAGTTAACGCACATGCAGGGCCGGACCACGGTTAAGAAGTACCGAAAGCACAGAGATTTTTCGGCACCAATTTAATAAGGATATACAGTAGAACCCGGATAAGAAATTCCCCCATAGGAAGTTTTCCCCTGTACTACGTTTGGTTTCTTAAATCCCAATTCCAACTCTATTTGTTGTAATGTATTATTTTCCCGTGTAAAAAGTTTTCTTGCATAAAAAGTTCGTGATTTGTCTCGTGAATATTTCTTACGGTTTCAAAAACTTTAAATTACTATTATTTTCTATTTTATTTTTCATAAAAGAAGTATAGGTGTATCATTATAATGACGTTTTCCCACTTAATACATTTTTTAAATATCGAAATTATTTATTTTTAATATTAAAAAATATTAAACAATATAAACATTTGGTAATTGAACAAGTTAGTGCGAAGCACCATTTCAGTTCGTAGTAAACCACTGAAATAAGTGAAATAAATTTTGAATAAATTATTATTATTATTATTATTATTATTATTATTATTATTATTATTATTATTATTATTCCCTGAGTTACCCTGAGAGAGAGAGAGAGAGAGAGAGAGAGAGAGAGAGAGAGAGAGAGAGAGAGAGAGAGAGAGAGAGAGAGAGTGTCAGAAGTAGAAAGGAATCACCAAGAAAGAGAATAATGATGATATCCAGCTCAGGACCCTGGGTTTGCCAAGCCCATACTCACCAGATGTGAGCCCCTGGGGTCAACTGGATAGTTGACCTTTGAATTTATTTTCGGCTAGTGTAGCAAAAGCCTGTGGCTTCCTTGCACTATATGGCTATTACTATTACTATTACTACTATAAATGGCATTGTTTTTGATATACATGTATCTCATATTGTTAATGCCTTCACACCAAACTAAACTAAAACCAAACTATTATATTTATGCCGCCTGGATAATCAAATTCATCTGCCGTGCTGTCTTATGTCTGTTAATTGCGTGTGTTCTATGGTCGATTTGTCTGTATGCTGGACGAAAAACCCCAGTTTCTGGGGAAAACCTTGCTATCTACGCCTGAGACCGACTAACTCAGCCACATAGTGAAAAAAGTCCATATAAAGTTCCTCACATCATCGACGGGATTCGAACACGGGCCTTTTCCACCCAGTGTGGGGGAGGACAGTGACGATACCACTGTGCTACCCGCGCAGACGAATGCCTTCACACCGAGTTGCCCTGATATTGCACTATCTCTAAGAAGCAACACTTAGCCAATGGAGAAGACTAAATTACTAATTTAGTCTTCTCCGAGAATCCATTGTCGAAGCGCCAAATTCTAATCAACATCTAAATTCTAACGGTTTCGTGTAAATCTCTAAGACAACTAACACTATTAACTTTTATCTAGCGTATAGCCTCACATGACTAAATTTAATAACATCAAAATTTTGCCCGACCTATTAGGCCTTTAACACATCTCTTTAGCGTTCAACCCCAAAAATCGATTTCCTAACAGCAATCCCATTAAGCATTAATGTTAAACGCATAATTTTTTTTTTCTTTTAGGTCCTAGCCACCTAATTTTTTTTTTTATTATCTAGCGTATAGCCTCACATGTCTAAATTTAATAACATCAAAATTTTGCCGACCTATTAGGCCTTTAACACATCTCTTTAGCGTTCAACCCGAACCATCGATTTCCTAACAGCAATCCCATTAAGCATTAATGTTAAACGCAATTTTTTTTTTCCTTTTAGGTCCTAGCCACTGAAATCCCAGGAAACTAGGTGGCAGGACCTGCCAGAACAATTTGTTGTGATACTGGATACACCCAGCTAGCCTCCACGTGGCACGGTATGGGTACCGTCAGGCCCCCACTAGGGGCCTGGCGGCCAATAAGCCGGACAAACATTGGGCACAACATATTACACTGCACTGACACGGCCCACACACTTTCAAGTCTCTGGCTTGACAGTGTACTGTCCTCGATACAGCGAAACACACGCGGAGATGGGAGAAATCCCAGGTGCTGTCGGACACGAACATACCTTAATATGAGATATAAGTATGCGTGGGTAGCACAATGGTATCGCCGCCGTCCTCCCCACACCGGGTGGAAAAGGCCCGGGTTCGAACTTGTCGATGACGTGATGAACTTGAATGGACTTTTTTCACTCCGTGGCTGAGTTAGTCGGTTTTAGGCGCAGATAGCAAGTGAATTTTCCGTAGTCTGAGACTTTCAGCGCTAAAACCTTTTTAATAGAAATATTTTGATATAATGGAAGTGACATATTGCAACTTGTTTTCATCGACATCCATGATTGGATACGTAGACCACGTAAACCGTTAAGTTCTGATGGTTGTGAACAGTTCTGAATTACTTAGTGGAGTGTAGCTCTCTTTTAATGTAATTGTAACCTTTTCAAGGTTTGTTGAAATCCCAAAGGTGCTCATTCTTCCAACTTGGTAATGAACACAACAGTTTAATGAACAGAATGTTAAGCAATTAGAAATCCTCAGTTTAAAAATGTTTCCCGTAGGCAGAGTAAAATATTTATAAATTCTGAAATAGTACTTAAAAATTATCTTTAACTTATGTACGTGTATCTTTTCATTTTTATTTGTGTAGTTAATATTTCATACCCTTAGGTCATTTTCCTTTCTAAGAAGTTCTAAACCTCCAATCCCTTGGAAAACTTCTTAATCCGGGTTCTCCTGTATACATTTTTTAATATTATTATTTTTTTATTTTTTCATTTTTTCCTCATTATTCTTCTGGTTTTTGGCGCCCTGGGCATAGGCCCAGTTAACTCGTATCTTAATCCAGCACTGCGCACACGCACTAAAGAGTCAACATCACATACAAACAAATTATGATATTAGGGTCTCCTGTAAATGATTACGGTGTAATCATTTACAGGAGACCCTAATATCATCCTTTACAATCCTGTAAATGATTGCGTGTGTTCTCGGGTCGATTTGCCTGTTTGCTGGACGAAAAAAATCCTCAGTTTCTTGGGAAAATCTTGCTATCTACGTCTGAGACCGACTAACTCAGCTACGGACTGAAAAAAGCCTACTAAAGTTCCTCGCGTCATCGACGGGATTCGAACCCGAGCCTTTTCCACCCGGTGTGGGGAGGACGGTGACGATACCACTGTGCTACCGCGCAGACTGTCACTGGGTGCGAGGTTAGCCTGTGCGGCCATTGCTCCTTAAAGCTCTTCAAACAGAGAAGTTTTTCCTGATTTATTTTCTGCTTTATTAGTTTAAATTGTCATATTACCTTATTTTCTAGAGTAGCTTTATATTCCTAGTTACGATACTTAGTTTAAAGTTTAACTTAGACAGAGATTTTGTAGATATTACTTAGTATCGGTAACGGTATCAAATCGACGTGTCACAAACCACATTTTTTTTTTTTTTTTTTTTTTTTTTAACCAAATTTAGTCGATTTATTAACCAACTGTTATATCAAATTATCTTCTATAAGTAGATTATAGACCTAGTCAGGAGCCTTAGTTTATTCTAAATTGAGATAGCGAGATTTGGAAGCTAATCAATACTTACTAGTCCGTAGAAATACCGTTCGTGAATTCCCGCCATTTTTACACGATAGCATAAGCTTAGTGTCGTATAGTGCATAATATAATATTGCCAATTAATCAGTAAATCTATTAATCTTGATAAACTTTATTGTCAATTAAATTGTACTTTTAACTCTATATATATATATATATATGTAACGATTAATCTAACAAATAATTAATACATAACTATAGTGGTACACGTGATACGGAAGTTGTATAAAGGGAACTCGTAGAAAACACTAGATACCGAAAAAAATATATATATAACATAACTGTTTTGGGATATAACTTAAGGATTTAATTTTTGTTTTGAATTTTATTGAATTAAATCGGAATCATGACTCTGACCAGAGCAGCAAAGCAAAAGGCTCAAGCTAATGGGAGTGCTGTGGTTCAGGGGAGAACTGAGGGGGGCAGTTGCCCTCTGAATCACAGTCTATTAAAATGCACTGTTTGCTTGATGTTTGCGGAGCAGTCGGGTACGGGACATGATACTGCCAAGGGGGATGTCTTTGTGTGTGCACGATGTAAGGAGTGCAAGGAAATCAGGCGACAACTCAGCGTTGTTATGGGCCTTTATGAGAGCTTGAAGGACAGGGTGGATGCCCTCGAAGGAAATAAATTGAGGGGCCCATCAAGCTCTCAGCTGCCCACATCAACGCCAGAGCTTGCACTTGGTCATCAGGCAACACAGAAGCAGCCCCCTAGGCAGAATGCGCTGGTCCCACAGGAACTAGTAGTTGTTGGTGACTCTATTGTCAGGGAAACGGGGAACATACTTTGTAAAAAGGATAGGTGGAATAGGACCAGGGTATGTCTGCCAGGGGCAAAGCTTGATGACGTTGTAGAACGGATATCATCTTTTAAGGGCACAAAAGGTGATATAGTTGTACACGTTGGCACTAATGATATTAAGAGTAGGAGACCGGCGGAATTACTTAGCAAGTACAGGTCACTGTTGAAAAAAAGCCGTGAATTAGGGTTGAACTTGAAAGTGTCTGCAATTCTGCCCAGACACGATAGGAGGGAGTATATGATGAGAGCCTTGTCGATCAATTCGGCCCTGGAGGGATTGTGCAAGGCTCAAGGGGTAGAATTTTTTTCAGCCTGGACTGTACTTGTTAACAGGAGAGATTGCTTCTACAGGGATGGGATACACTTAAATAGAAAGGGTGCAAGAATTTTTGCTGATGCTGTCGAGGCAGTGTTAGGTGGGTCGGAAAACTGCTAGTTGGGGGGGATACAAGGACTAATAGATTAACAGTAGCCAGTGGCAGAGGTGGAAGTGATTCTTGCACTGCTTCTATTGAAATGAGCAGAAGTCTGAAAAACAGGATGCAGGATATTTCAGAGACTGCTGGGAGTCATTGCGGTACAAGTAAACACATGGGTTGTGTTAGGGTAGCTAAGAATAGAAACAGGTGCATGTATACCTGCGTGTACACCAATGCTAGGAGTTTGGTAAATAAATTTGATGAATTTGAGGTATTGCTCAAAACATCAAAGGCAGATATTGTTGGGATATCAGAGACGTGGTGTCACACAGATATAAGTAATGCGGAACTGGAATTTGGGGAATACAATGTGTATAGAAAGGATAGACAGGACAGGAGGGGAGGAGGGGTTATGCTATTAATTAAGAAACACATAAAGTCCAAGGAAGTGAAGCCAGTCGACATCGATGGACAGGGCAGCGTCGAGTCAGTTTGGTGTGACATAAGCATAGGGAAATCAAAATTGAGAGTAGGAGTGTGCTATAGGCCTAATGACTCTGATGAGTATAATAAGATATTGTACAGGGAAATAGAGTGGGCCAGTAAATCAGAGAGTCTTATAATGGGGGACTTTAATTTCCCAGATATTGACTGGAATTTGTGGGTTGGTCACTCGCACACTAGCAAGGCTTTTGTGGATTTATTGGATGATTGTTTTCTACATCAGCATGTTCGTGAGGCAACGAGAGGGAGCAATACTCTTGATCTGATTATCAGTAGTGATTCCTCATGCATTAAGAACCTGCAGATAAATGAACCACTAGGTGGCAGTGATCACAGTGTGTTGAAGTGGGATTTACTCAAGGAGGTAACTACCATCAGAGGTAAAGGGAAGGGTTTTTGTTTTCGTAAAGGCGACTATGATGGTCTGAGACAGTATTTAAATTCTATACAGTGGGACCAACTGATGATGTTACCAACAGCAAACTCAAAATGGGAAGCATTCAAGGAACTAATCTTGGAGGCTACCAGGCTTTACATACCAACTAAGAAATATTGTTCAAGGTTTAGGCCTAAATGGTTGTCAGATGAACTAATGAGACATGTGGCAGAGAAGAAAAATGCATGGGATACATACAAATTAATGGGTGACATGGAAGCCTATGATAGATATAAGTTGGTCTGTAACCAAGTCACAAAGGAGATTAGGCAGGCAAAGGCAGACTATGAAAAATCCTTGGCAAAGGATGCAAAGAAAAACAGAAAAGAGTTCTTTACATACTTGAACTCGAAAAGGAAAGGGATGAATCAGATTGGTCCACTGGATATTGATGTTTCAACAGTTGAGGATCCTGCTCAGGTGGCTAACAATCTAAACGAGTATTTTGCATCTACATTCACGCATGAGGAGTTATTCAGGAAGGAGAATGATGTAGGTAAAGTAAACATTGGCAGTGAGCTGGATGATTTTGTAATAACTGAGAGGAAAGTGGAGGAGAGATTGTTGGGGATAAACATAAAAAAGGCACCTGGGGTGGATGGGATCTATCCAGTTATATTAAAGGAGGCAGCAAAGGAAGTAAGCAAACCCTTAGCCATAATTATGAGAGCTTCCTTGGACTCAGGGGAGGTACCTATGGACTGGAGATGTGCAAATGTGACCCCAATTCACAAAGGAGGTTCAAAGGCTGACACAAGTAATTATAGACCTGTTAGTTTAACTTCTGTTCCAGGTAAATTAATGGAGGCACTGGTTAAAGAAGCACTGCAGGATCATCTAGACAAGAATTCAGTTATAGCTCAGACGCAGCATGGTTTTGTTAAGGGCAGGTCTTGCCTGACCAATTTGATTGGATACTATGATGTAGTCACAAAAGAACTGGATGCAGGGAATAACTTTGATATTATATATTTGGATCTTAGAAAGGCTTTTGATACTGTTGCACATGGAAGACTGCTGCACAAATTGGAGCAGTGTGGCATTGGAGGCAAATTGCTGCTATGGATAAGGGGATGGTTGAGTGGCAGAAGACAGAGAGTGGTAATCAATGGACACTGCTCAACGTGGACTAATGTTATTAGTGGAGTTCCTCAAGGTTCAGTGTTGGGTCCGTTGTTGTTTTCGGTGTTTATGAATGATATTGATGATGGGATATCAAGTTTAATGTCCAAGTTTGCAGATGATACAAAGGTTGGCAGGGTCGTTAATTACAATACTGACGCTATGCTGCTGCAACAGGATCTGGACAGGTTGAACAGATAGGCTGAGAGGTGGCAAATGAGGTTTAACATCGACAAATGTAAAGTGCTGCATATGGGAAACAGTAACCCCAGAGCAACGTATCAACTCTGCGGTACTACACTGACAGTGGTGGAGAATGAAAAGGACCTGGGGGTAATTGTGCAGGCAGATATGAAGTTCTCTGAGCAGTGCAGACGAGCTGCAAGAGTAGCTCATGGTGTCTTGTCAATGATATACAGGAATTTTTCTAGCAGGGATAAGGAGGTGATTATTCCATTGTATAAGGCAATGGTAAGGCCACATCTTGAGTACTGTATACAGGTCTGGAGGCCTCATTTCAAGAAGGATGTAGAGCTGCTGGAACGGGTACAGAGAAGGGCAACAAGATTAGTAAATGGAACAAAGGGTTGCTCTTACGAAGAAAGGCTTAAGTTTTGCAAATTACAGAGTCTGGAGACTAGGTACTGGCGAGGTGATCTGATAGAGGTGTATAAGGCTTTGAATGGTTTGAGCATGCTCAATGCCAATGGGATTCTTCATCTTTCTCAGAATAATCACCTCAGAGGGCATAAATTCAAATTGAGGAAGGACGGATGTCGGATAGATGTGCGGAAATTTGCCTTTGGCCAGCGGGTGGTTGGTTGGTGGAACCGACTTCCATCACTGGTTGTTGAAGTTGATAGCCTAAACAAATTTAAAGCTCAACTGGACAGGTATTTCGAACGAACGGAGGGGTGAAATGGGAGTGGGTTTTTTTTTTTTTTTTTGTTTTTTTTGGCTGATGCTGAATAAGCTTGCTTTCTTGCATCATATGCCTCTGCTAATGCTAATGCTAATACAACCATCATATTTGTGTGTGTGTGTGTGTGTGTGTGTGTGTGTGTGTGTGTGTGTGTGTGTGTGTGTGTGTGTGTGTGTGTGTGTGTGTGTGTGTGTGTGTGTGTGTGTGTGTGTGTGTGTGTGTGTGTGTGTGTGTGTGTGTGTGTGTGTGTTTCAAATAAAATTGATCTACATTGGTTCTCAAGTACACTGATGACCTTTTAGACTACACCGACGTGAGGAACAACTTCTACAACAACAGATGAAAGACTGTTTAATCTGTTGTTGCAAAAAAAACAACAAAACATTCACATTAAAAGGTAATATACACAACTTATTCAACTAAATTTAATTTTAATTTAGGAAGTCCGAACTTTAATGTTAGTATCCAATTTTAACATCATAACTTTAAACATTTCAGCCCAAATATCAAATATCATAAAAAATGTCCATGAACAGACAAAATCAAAAAATAAGATGCCTTATCGAGAGTGGCATATAACGATGCAAGAAAGCAAGCTTATATAGCACTAGACCAAAAAATAAAATAATAAAATAAATAATAATCTCATTTCACCTATCCGTCTCATCGAATAGTTTGTGTAATATTTCCTTAAATTAATTCAAAATTTCCTCTTCTACGACAACGGATGGAACCATGTTCCAGCAATCAAAAACCCATCGACCGAAGGAAAACTTCTGCACATTTCTCGGCAGCAACTATCCTCCCTGAATTTGAATTTCGGCCACTTCATGAGCATAATCTGAGCAAGAGGAAGAACCCATCAGCATTGAGTTTGCTCGAGCCATTCAAAGCCTTAAAAACCTCAATCAGATCACTTCGCAGGTACCTAGTGTCAGACGCTCAAATTGCAAAATTGAAGACATTACTGGTAGGAGTACCCCCTTTGTTTCCCTCAACAATCTCATTGCCCTTCCCTGTAACCGTTACAGCGGGCTTTACATCCTTCCTGAAATTAGGTCTCCAGACCAGCATACAGTACACAAGATGTAACCTAACCATTGTCTTATACAATATAATAGTCACCTCCTTAACTCCGCTAGCAAAATTACAGTATTTCATTGACAAAAACCCATGCGCTTTCCTGGCCGCTTGTCTGCACTGCTCAGAGAACTTCCCATCTGAGTGCACAATTACCCCAGGTTCTTTTCAGTTTATAATATCCTGAGTGTAGTACCATAGAGATGGTATGTTAATTGAGACTATTGTTACCCATTAGCAGTACCTTACATTTTTGTCAATATTGAACTTCGACTGCCATTTCCCAGCCCAACCGCCTACTTTTACTAGATCTAGTTGAAGCAAATACATTTATTATTGTCATTAACCACTGACTACACCTTTGTATTATTTTAAAACTTATATATTAAGCATGGTATACCCTCATCAATGTCATTAATAAATACAGAAAACAACGATGTGCCCAACACCGAAATCTATGGGACTCCATTTAATATTAGTCCATAAAAAGCACTGTCCATTGATAATAATTCTCTCTGTTTCTCCTACTCAACCATTCCTCTACACATAGCAGTACACTGATCGGACCACAAGACCCGTCTCCAAACATCCAAGGTCCAGTGCCGATGTCCTTTCGCACAGATGGGGCGTATAGCCCTGCGTCGTAGCGTTAGCAATGGGACTGTGGTGGGTAGGCGGCTTCCATAACCTATTGCAGCTGATTGCCTGATGGTTTTGATGGGGACGTTTCTTGAACAACCCTCGTTGAAGTCAGCGATGATTTCTGCATCTGTCACTCTGCAGTTGGCTGAAACAATGCGAGACAGACGTCGAAGGCAACGTTCATCCACCACGTTTCATCTCGCACAGCGCTGTCCACGATGAGATGTTATTCTGGAAATGGCGTATTTCTGATACACTCTTGATACTGTCGAACGCGGACAGTACAATTTCTGTAACACCTCTGCGATAGAGTGACCCATGCAGTGTACCTATATACCTGCCAAGATTTGAATTCGTCTACTAGCGAGAGGAGTGACAGCGTTGCGTTTCTCAGGAACCAGTTGTTCCATGAATTTTGTCTTTTCAGTGCAAGTTTCCCTTAAGGCCACATTACTCCAATTTGTACAGCAGTCTTATGAGAAACAGTAATAAACGCTTTTCTGAAATTCAAGTATTTGATGTCAAAATAATTTTTAGCATCCTTTTCCTTTACCACTGCATCATAGTATCCGAACAAACTGATCACACGAGATCTCTCTCCTTAAGAAACTCACGCTGTGACTGAAGAATAACTGTCCTCCTGTCTAGATGGTCCTGCAATACTTCTTTAACCAAGGACTCCATTATTTTCCCCTGGAACAGAAGTTAAACTAACGGGTCTATAATTACCCAGTCACCTTTGGATAACTCTTTGTGGACTGGGAATACATTCTCACATCTTTCGTAAACAGGGACCTTTCCTGAACCTATAGATGCTCTTGTAATGTAGCTAAGGGTTTGCACATTTTTTGTGCCTCCATAAATATAATTGTATAGATCCCATCCGCTGAAAGGTGCTTTTTTTATGTTTCACTTCAACGATTTCTCTACCACTTTCCTCTCAGATAGTAGTAGTAGTAGTAGTAGTAGTAGTAGTAGTAGTAGTAGTAGTAGTAGTAGTAGTAGTAGTAGTAGTAGTAGCAGTGGCATGTGATGCAAGAGAGCAAATGTATGAGCTTATGCAGCATAAGCCAAAAAAAAAAAAAAAAAAAAAAAAATCACAAATGCCTGTCCAGTTCCTCCTTAAATTTATTCAACCTATCAACTTCCACAACGAGAGATGGAAGTTTGTCCCAGCAATTAACCACCCGCTAGCTAAAGGCAAATTTTCGCACATCCAATCTACATCTGTCTTTTCTTAATTTGAATTTATGCCCCCTTAGGTTCGTAATCTGAACAAGTGGAAGGATCCCATCAGAATTCAGCGTGCTGAACCCATTCAAGGCCTTATAGACCTCAATCAGATCACCGCGCAGGTGCCTAGTCTCCAGCCACTGCAATTTGCAGAACTTAAGCCTCTCTTGATAAGAGGATCCCTTCATTCCCCTCACTAATCTTGTTGCCCTTCTCTGTACACACTCAAGTAAATCTACATCCTTCCTAAAATGAGGCCTCCAGACCTGTACGCAGTACTCAAGGCGTGGCCTGACCATTGCCTTATACAGAGGGACAATCACCTCCTTTTCCCTGCTAGCAAAATTCCTATATATCATTGACAAAACCCCATGACCTGCCCTGGCGGCCTGTTTGCTTTGCTCAGAAAACTTCATATCTGCCTACACAATTACTCCCAGGTCTTTTTCATTTTCTACCACCTTAAGTGTAGTACCACACAGTTGGTACGTTTCTCTGGGGTTACTTCTACCCATATGCAGTACTTTGCATTTGTCAAGGTTAAACTTTAGTTGCCACTTCTTAGCCCATCTGCCCAAATTATCTAGATCCTGTTGCAGTAGCACACTGCCATTACTGTCATTAACAACCCTGCCAACCTTTGTATCATCTGCAAACTTCGACATTAAGCCTGATATACCTTCATCAATATCATTGATAAATACACAAAACAACAGTGGACCCAACACCGAACCCTGTGGGACTCCACTAATAACATTAGTCCAAGAAGAGCAGCACCCATTTATTACTACCCTCTGTCTTCTCCCACTTAACCATCCTTTTATCCATTGTAGCAACTTACCCTTAATACCATTCTGCTCCAATTTGCACAATAGTCTTCCATGCGCAACAGTGTCAAAAGCTTTCCTGAAATCCATGTATATGATATCAAAATTATTTTTTACATCCAGTTTCTTTGTAACCACATCATAATATCCTATCAAATTTGTCAGACAAGACTTTCCCCTAACAAACCCATGCTGTGTCTGAATTATTGCTGCAGTCTTGTCTAGATGATCCTGCAATGCATCTTTAACCAGCGACTCCATTATTTTACCCGGAACAGAAGTTAAACTAACTGATCTGTAATTACCCGTATCACCCTTCGATCCCCCTTTGTGAATTGGGGATACATTTGCACATCTCCAGTCCGTGGGAACCTCCCCTGAGTCCAAGGATGCTCTCATAATTATGGCTAACGGTTTGCTTAGTTGCTTTGCCGCCTCCTTTAATATAACTGGATAGATCCCATCCACCCCAGGTGCTTTTCTTATGTTTAACTTCAACAATTTCTCTTCCACTTTGCTCTCAGTTATTACAAAATCATTAAGTATCCTGCTACAATTTGATAACCTTCTGCCATTTTCAAACCTTAATAATTCCTCACGTGTGAATGTAGATGCAAAATACTCATTCAGGTTTTTTGCTATCTGAGCAGGATCATCAACAGTCGAACCATCGATGTCAAGTGGACCAATCAGATTCATCTCCTTCGTTTTAGAGTTTATATAAGTAAAGAAATCCTTGCTGTTTTTTTAGCATCTTTTGCCAAGGATTTCTCGTAATCTGCCTTCTCCTGCCTAACCTCCTTTGTAACTTGGTTACAGATCAACTTGTAGCTATCATAGGCTTCTGTGTCACGTGTTAATTTGTATGCATCCCATGCATTTTTCTTCTCTGTTACGAGTCTCATTAGTTCATTTGACAACCATTTAATCCTAAACCTTGAACAATATTTCTTAATAGGTATGAAACTTTTAGTAGCATCCACGATTAATTCCTTGAATGCTTCCCACTTAGAATTTACTGTTGGTAACATCATCAGTTGATTCCAGTGTACAGAATTTAAAAACTGTCGGAAACCATTGTACTCGCCTTTACGGAAGCAAAAACCCTTTCCTTTACCCCTGATGGTAATTAAATCTTTAAGTAAATCCCACGTCAGTACACTGTGATCACTGCCACCTAGTGGTTCTTTTATCTGCAAATTCCTAATACATGAATGATCACTGCTGATAACCAGAACAAGAATATTACTTTCTCTGGTTGCCTCGCGAACATGCTGCTGCAGAAAACAATCATCCAATAAATCCACAAATGTCTGACTAGTGTGTGAGTGGCCAACCCACAAGTTCCAGTCAATATCTGGGAAGTTGAAATCCCCCATTATAAGACATTCCGATTTACTAGCCCACTCTATTTCTCTGTACAATTGTTCATTGTACTCATTCGAGTCATTAGGCCTATAACACACTCCTACTCTTATTTTTGCTTTCGCAGTGCTTATGTCACACCAAACTGACGCAACAGTGCACTGTTCATCTATACAAACCAACTGGACGCACTTCTTTTGATTTTATGTTTTTCTTAATTAACAGCATAACACCTCCTCCCTTCCTATCCTCTCTATCCTTTCTGTACACATTGTACTCCCCAAATTCCAGTTCGGCATTCCTTATATCAGTGTGACACCATGTCTCTGATATCCCAACAATATCCGCCTTTGATGTCTTGACCAACACTTCAAATTCAACGCAACATCATTCAGCTCCCTGTTAAAGTTTGATAAATTTTGGATATCCCCATCCTAAACAATTCATCATTTATATATATATATATATATTTTTTTTTTTTTTTTTTTTTTTTTTTTATTAAAACCTGAACAGTAGATACATTTTCAACAACAACTATTTACATTCTATGTACAAAAATAAAAAAGGAAAGATAAAGAAAACTTTTTAGAATGAAATACAACGTATTTCATTCTAATTATTCGTATTTCATTCTGGCTTCTTGATTCCATTCAGAAGAGGGCAGTTAGGTTAATTAAAGGTTCATCTCTAACAGAGTCTCTCCACTCGCTTTCTCATAGGCGCACTGTTTCTGCAACATGCCTCTTCTTCTTAAAAACTTCTTTCAAAACAGTCCGAACACGTGCCGCCACCAGCCAACATCCATTTACTGTCCAACTTGAAACCCACAGAACCAACTTTTCATCTTCCTCAACCAACAATCTACAGAAGTTCAAATCCAATGTCAACAAATATCTTCTTTCGTCTTCTCAACCTCCAACCCAAGCACGGTACTAAGTACTATAGGTTCTAATACCTCTCGTGTTTGGGGTTCACATAGAAAAAAAAAAAAAATACGTTTCAACATTTCAATTTCAGGAATTAAGAAAACAGTTTCTTGGCGTTGGATCATTCTCATATTAAATGTCACACGTTGAAAGTGATGGACTGTTCAGTGATGGTGAAGAGGTGACCGCCATTCGCTGTTAAGATGATCCACAGTTTCTGTTTTTTTGCTGTGGAATTCGAGTAGAAATCTGCTCTGCAACTTCCTCCATAGGCTCTACTTCAGATGTTGCGCCGATGTGTCGACTGGAGATACGTCGTCACTGCTTCTTGTGTGCTTTAAGTAGAAGTTGTAAATGACAGCCTTGGCCGCAATGAATAGGAAGTTGCAGGTGGTGTGTGCTGTCTGCTCAGAGTGAAGTAGGTACCAGTAGTGTGGGCGTGTTTGCAGGCAAGCTTTGCTGCATCCAAAGCGTATTTGACGAGTTCCTTGTTCACAGGGCATGCGAAGTATATGTGTTCCAGGGTACCTGGCGTGGCGCAGAAGAGGCAGTAGTTTGAGGAGCGTAACCCGAAGATTTGTAGCTTGACTGGGGTGGGAAGGATGTTTTGCCACAGTCTCCACTGGATGTCTGAGTCCGATTTGAAACATGTCGTCCTGTACGGAAGGTTCCACTGAAAGTTTGATGGTGGCTTGTGGCGTCATCATTTATAAATGTAGAAGCAAGATATCTGTTCAGACTCTCAGACACCAGAGCAAGCGCATCAAAAGTTAAACCATCGACATCAAGTCCAATTTCTTTCAACCTCCACCTTCTACTGTTAATATACGTAAAGAAGTTTTTGTTGCTTTTCTAGGCTTTTTTTTTGCCACAAAATTCTCATAATATGCCTTGACTTGCCTCACCTGCTTTGTGCCTTGATTGGAGAGTAGTTTATACCTATCATAGGCTTCTGCATCACCTGATAATTATATGCATCCCATACATTTTTCTTTCTGCCACAAATCTCATGAGGTCATCTGACATCCATTTAGGTCTAGCCTTGAACAGTACTATATTTCTTTGTTAGTATGAAAAGCTCAGTAGCTTCTATGATTATTTCACTTAATGCTTACCATTTAGAATATATTGTTGGTAACATCATTAGTTGATCCCACTGTATAGAATTTAAAACCTATCTGAGACCACTATAGTTACCTTTTATGTAAGCAAAGCCCTTCCCTTTGACCTTGATGGTATTACATCTTTAAGTAAATCCTACATCGATATACTCTGATCACTACCACATAGTAGCGTTTTTATCTGCAGATTCTTAATACAGTACATGAATAATCACTACTGATTATCATATCAAGAGTATTTATTACTCTCTCCTGCTGTCTCTCTAACAAGCTGCTGTAGAAAACAGTCATACAATAAATGTACAAAAGGCCTGTGAAGGACCAACCTACAAATATCAGTCAACATCTGAATAGTTAAAATCGCCCATTATAAGATAATCTGATTACTGGCCCACCCTATTTCTCTGTATAGCTGTTTGGAATACTCATCATAGTAAATCGGCCTAAAACACGCTCCTATTTTCATTTTTGTTTTCCCAATTCTTATGTCGCACCATACTGACTGAACATTACACTTGCTACCCATGTCAATTGTATGCATTGCCTTAACTAAGAGAATAACCCCAACCACTCTTGTCCTGTCTATTTTTTTCCTTATACATTGTATTCCCCATATTCCTTATTACTTATGTTTTAGTGAAACCACGTCTCTGTTATCCCCCAATGTCTGCATCAAATGCAGACATTGTAGGGACAGCAGAAACTTCACTAGTAGTGTGTTGTGTGTGAGCAAATTTCGATTACCTCGATAACATGAATAAGGACAGGGAAGTTAACGAGTAAGTAGTTTAGCAACTGCGAAGAAGCAACAAAGTCTATGAAGTAACAGTTTATCTTATCTCTCCTCTTTCAACCTAGGATGCTTCAAAAAATCATAGCTCCATAATGGATCCATTGCTTGATAGTGACTGTTGACATTGACGACCTGAACGGGGCGCTCTAGCACAATTCACTTTTAATCCCCATCCCTTGAGCGGGGGGACGGTTTTCTGTCCCCTCCCCTCCTTGCTGACCTCTTTTCTCCTGGTGGAGCTTGTCCCCACACTGACCAGTTTGGTGTTGTCTACACTATCATCCCCATGTTTCTACATGTCACATTTTTTTTTTACTTTATTTACTTATTTAATTTTTTTAATTTTATTATTAGTTTATTTTATTTTATTACTAGTCTATTTAATTTTATTACTAGTTTATTTTATTTTATTATAAATTTATTAATTTTTTTTAGGCCCATGCCACTGAAATATTCGGAAATTAGGTAGCAGGGCCTGATCGAGTACTTAAGTGATCGCTCTACTGCTTAAACTATCTCCTCGGTGCACAGTGTGGGCAATGGGGGGGGGGGGCATTTTCCACCAGGGGCCCAACGGCTGAAAGGTCAGAAGAACAACATAACACTACACTACACAATCCTAACAGACACATATTACACTTTTTAAACCTCTGACCTTCACAGAGTTCTGTGATACACAAATGGAGTACACAATGTGGAGTTGAGGGAGACCCCTGGGACCGTTAGACATCAAACAAATTACACTCTTTTACGCCCTGTGCACAGAATTCACCAATCAGGTTTCTTCTGACAAAACACAAGGAACAGTTACCAAAATGGGAAACGTAAAAAAATATATTCTAAATTCTGACACCATAATGAACAATATCATAATTCTTCCCTTTCTTGGTGATTTCCTTATACTTTGGACTCTCTCTCTCTCTCTCTCTCTCTCTCTCTCTCTCTCTCTCTCTCTCTCTCTCTCTCTCAGGCTAACTCAGAAATTTTTTTTTTTTGGCTGATGCACCATAAGCCTCAGGCTGCTTTCCACCATACGGATAATAATAATACAATACAATTTTATTTATCAAGAGAATTCGTTTACAATAAATGAACTTGTTAAGAAAAGTAAATTTTCTTGACAACAAGTTGTAATTCTTCCTTTACAACAGTTTTGTACAAATTTGTTATCTTACAGAAAAGACTGTGAAGTCACTACACATAGTATATTCCACACTGTAAACAGAGGTAGTAGTTTATCTGCATAACAATTCTAATCTACTGTGTCATTGAGTATCAAGAATTTTCTTATTAGGAATTTTAATTTGGAGATGGGGTAACTTCTCCTGAGCCTGAAATCAATGCTAGCCAACAAGTTGTTTATTATATTCATTGTGTGCCTATCTCCAAATCTATTTAGTATCCTAGGGTGAGGCAAAGTAATTGCTTTTGGGTTCCTTAAATTTTGTGAGACATTTCTTTGCAGATTCGACTCTTCAAAAATAGTGTTAAGATTTTTTAAGAATAGATTTAACTTCAGTTTTTGAACTGGATACAGTATTTTATGTTTCAACAAAAATTGCCTTCTCTTGTTCAGGTCATTCCAAGAGTTTGTCCCCATTAAAAGTTTCAGAATCCTATTCATTAAGTTATTTATTGTCCTTATTTCTGTTTTATTTGCTCGTGCCCATATATTTACTAAATAATTGAGTTGGGAATCCACTAATGCATAAATTAAGGTAACTTTTGTTCTAAGATTTAACTTATTCTTAATGTAGTAGAAAAAGTACACATAAAATCTAATTTTTTTGTTCAAGTTTGTTGTATGCTCGTGCCCATATATTTACTAAATAATTGAGTTGGGAATCCACTAATGCATAAATTAAGGTAACTTTTGTTCTAAGATTTAACTTATTCTTAATGTAGTAGAAAAAGTACACATAAAATCTAATTTTTTTGTTCAAGTTTGTTGTATGCATAACCCAACTTGGACTGTAATCAATCCATAACCCAAGGTAACAATGATTTGAAACTTCTTCCACAGTTAGACATCTGCAATTCTTGAAATTCTGATCATGTAGGCAATCATGTTTGTGCAATTTGATAGAGGGTTGAATGTCCAAGGTTTTATGAGGAGGTCTTATTACCAAAAATTTTGTTTTTTAAAAGCTGAGTGCTAATTTATTATCGTGCAACCAAGTTTGTAAATGTATTGCATCCTGTTGTAAATCATTCTCCATTTTTGTTAGGTTCTTTCCTATTGCATATAAGATTTCCTATTGTATATATAATAATAATAATAATAATAATAATAATAATAATAATAATAGTTATGATGGATGATGTCGCAGAGAAATATTAATCGTACTGTATCGAGTGTGGCGCAGCATAAAGTCACTCGCGGTCAGGCCTTAGACATAGGGGTCGGTTCGAAAAAATCAGAGACAGTCTCTCGAGGAACACAGTGGAGCAAGTGGTTCTGTCCTCCATATGGCTACCACAAGAGAAGGGCAAGACCATCCAGCCCCACCAACTGGAAGTGCTTCCTGGGAGGCTGCAATAGTGACCACCCAGGAAGGGAGAAAACGCCACCGCATGAAGTCGAGCATCGAAATGAATACGTACATCATGTAAGCATACTACAAAATAACGAAGCTGGAGACCGATATGACAACTTAAAGGGCGAGACTTACCAGTGTTTGGAACGATTACCGGATATTCAGGTCCCCAAACAGCGAATAGCGAAGCAGAGAAGGACCATTGTCACAAAGAATCTGATAGCTCCTGCAATCTTGGAAAAAATCAAGAAGGAAGTGAGCGACTAACTACAAAGGATAAAGAATACAGAACCAGAGAAGGAAGAACATACTAACACCGAACTAGAGGAGGAAGAGCAAGACGAAATACAACCCACAGCAGCTGAAGTGGAAAGAGATGAGGTCATGATATCCAGAAGAAAGAACGAACTGGAGGCCATCCACACAGCCGTGTGGATGGCTTTCAGTGTTGAACTATCTCTGTGTTTTGTGCTGCGGTAGCAGCCAAATGGACTAATGGAAGAGAAACGAGAGACCAGCAGCAGAAGAATCGAAAACAGAAGGAACCGCCAGCTTGGGAAAGAAGACTTCAGCAGAAGATAGAAGAATTAAGAGTGAAGATAGGCCATTTCACCTAGTGCCAATGGGGCAATAGGAGTAAGAAATTAATTGGAAAAGAGCATCATCAAGAGAGACAGCATCCACAGCAAACGTGACACAAAAAACAGAGATTAGGAGAACACTTGGACACATTGAAGCAGAACCTCCTTGCACTCAGCAGGAGACTACGCCGATACAAAGAGAGTGCACAGAGGAAATTAAACAACCGAATCTTCGATGAAGATCAAAGAGGCTTCTAAAGGAGTCTCGGAGATGACATGAAAGTAGGGAACGGACCACTTGAGCACAAGACGATTGAGATTTTCGGGGGAAAGATATGCGGCATGGAAGTAAGACATAACAGCCGAGGTTCCTGGCTAGAACTAGAATACAAGAAAATCAAAGACGTACAAGAAATGAGAGAATGGGAGATTCGGGAAGAAGAAGAAGTAAAACAGACGATGAAGAACTCTCACAACTGGAGAAACTCAAGGAATAGATAACATCAGCAACTAATGGTACAAGAAGCTCACTTGCACACACAAGCACCTGGCAGAGCAGTTCACCCGAATGATAAGGACCCACAGACAGTCCCAAAGTTTCTCACTCAGAGAATCACATATCTGAAGCCAAAACACGAACATACAAGAAACCAGGCGAAATATAGGCTGATCACCTGCCTCCCAACAATGTACAAGATCTTGACCAGCTGCATAACCAAGGAGATATCAGATCACCTGGAGAGCCAGAACATAATGGCCGAACAGCAGAAAGGATGCAAAGAGCAATTATCATAGATGCAGTAGTTATGGAGCATGCCTACAAGACGTGCTGCAACATGTACACAGCCTACAGCCTACGACGATTCCACCTAGCCTCAGAAACGATCCAACACATCAGCGCGGGATGCAAGGTAATCACCCAGACTCAGTATACTCAGAGACACGACGAGGTAGCCACGATAATACATCAGAAGCTAGGAAGGAAATAGCAGTTTATCGAAGAAAGTGTATCGTACTACAAGTACGAACCCCAGGCAGTACTAGACCCCAATGCACAAGCTGTACTGGGACCACACCATAATAAAAGATAGGACAATCCCGCACAACAGATAGGACATAACCCTTGTGGACAAGAAGGAAAAGGCTACTTATCTGATTGACATAGCGGTATCCAACACTGGCAACCTGCAGAAAACCCATGGGGAGAAATCAGGAAGTAAACGAACCTAAGACAGGAGATCAAAGAGATGTGGAATATGCAACAAGTAACGACCATTCCGATCATCGTGTCAACCACAGGTATGGTGCCAAAAACCCTACATAACAGCCAAGCAGCAATAGGTCTCCCAGCGAACGCCAACAAGGAACTCCAGAAAGTCGCACACCTGTATGATAGTCAGAGAGTTCCTCGACCAAAAGTAACAAAAGACATAACAACAACCACGGTTTGTACTTGGTAGCAATACCCATCACGACGTGGAACCCCCAATCAGGTCGATATTCTGTTTGCTGGACGAAAAACCAGAATGTCCGGGAGAAAAAAAACTGCATAACCGAGAAGATATCAGACAACTTGTAGAGCCAGAACATAATGGCCGAACAGCAGGAAGGATGCAAGCGGCTGAGCAAAGGATGCAAGGAGTAATTAACCATAGATGCCGCGGTTATGGGAAATGTAAATGACAAAAATTGGAAATATAAAGGAAGTTTCTATACTGTCAGCCAGGGGGAGTATTCAGGGGTGGCCAGAGAGGGCATATGTGTAAAAATGTCTTCATTTTTACTTTTTATTCGCCTTTGAGAGCAGTCACCGCTCCAAGTCACCCAATACTTTTGCCACTACTATATTTGTAGAACAACATCCACTTCCTGTAAAGGCTGTTTTTCTTTCACTCTAGCACGCGCTCGTTGACGCCGCGCTAGGAAAAGCAGCAGTTGAAACATTATTCCACCGTAATCAGTACGGCTGAATCACAGCAAGAGATTGTCACTCGATCGGATCGGACGAACGTCGTGCATGTAATATTTATAAAAACGGTGAGAAAGTATGTGACTTTCTCACCGTTTAAAAGAGAGTAACGTTAGTAAGAAACATACTTTTTAGTGTAATCTGAACCAGGTGTCTACGGGGTGCTTGTTGTTTGGAGATCCTTTGTGTAGGAGTAGGTGAACTTTATGTCTGGTAACCTCCGCTGGGCAGTTCGCGGAAACCTCACGCCGCGTAGATATGAAGTTTCCCCTACTCCTCATAAATCTAATTTTTAGCTGTGCCAGGTCTCCTAGATGACAGTCTCTGGCTTTTCTTCTTCCCACAAAGCTGACCTGTGAACTAATACAAGTTCGGGGAACTCAAAAAAAGGGGACATATATATATATATATATATATATATATATATATATATATGTGGAAAGAGGAGAAGAAAAGGGGTTGTTGTTCGTGTGCTGAGAGAGAGAGAGAGAGAGAGAGAGAGAGAGAGAGAGAGAGAGAGAGAGAGAGAGACCAAGAAACCGAGAGAGCGGAACAGTTTCTTTTTTTGTGGGTGAGGTCATCTGACGAAAAGAGGACGTCTCGAGAGTTGATGCGTTGCCCCTATCCAGAACTATCAACCCCGGAACATAACCAGGAGTTTTCTGGTAAGTCCACCCCAGTTTTCTGATAGTTAACTGAATGAAACTGTCCAATAATAAGACCTACCTTTTATTTACTGATGTCATTAATAGACATCCCTCCTCCTAGTTACACACTATGACAAATGTATATTTCATCACCTTTAAACCCTCGGATGAATTATCGACACGACCCAGTATTAAATGTATTACTATCAGTTATTGTCAAACTTATATTTCAACTTTACACTGGTACCTAAATACTTGGACAGCGAGATGTCTGTTGGTTCCTCAGAGTACGAGCAATAGCTATCTACCAAAGGCCACACGAAGAACGTAACCCAATTGGTATACATGTACCATCAATATTTTAACCTATAGTTATGTTATAATTAAGGTATAGAGTTTTACTTTTCTTTATATTAAGTTGCAATAATTTGTCGCTTTTATCCATTTGTACGATATGTTCAATTAATCATGTTTTGTTTATTCACCTTTGCCTCTTAGCCATTTTCTTGCTACACACTATCTACAGCACAAGTTGTAGTAAAAGAGGCATAATTTTGCGGCACTCTGAGGTCTAGCTACTGGAAGGAGCTCAGAGTGAATTACACAGCGCCACCTTGATGTTGCGAGCATATTCTCCACGGTTCAGAATAGGTCTTGAGAACACGAGATTGTTGTCTTAATATATATACCACTGGTCGATCATATAAAACACAGGCGCTTTCTGGAACACCAATATTAGTGATTGAACTTGCCCGGAAACCTCATTGTACACATTGATTGATGAGTAATAGCATTCTCCCTTAGTGGAGCAGAGCATTACCCAGCAAGCAAGCACACTATAACGGAAACACCTGTGGAACCTATGCCCCCCCCCCAACCAAAAATTTGAAAGTAAAGAAAATGAACGCAGGAGGCGTTCAAAAGAAAAACTCAAAAGCCTGTCGCCACGCCTCCCCATTACGATGGTACCTGGACCAGATCGCCATGCTTCCCCTTACGATGATATCTGGATACGCCACTGCTGGCAGCGATTTTTCAAGTAGTAAATGATTATACAAATTTTGTATATTGACTTACCTGGAGTTTTAATAGTTTTGTTATAATGTCTTGGTCATTATTCCTGCAACCAATAAATCGCTCTTATTGATTTCAAATTATATTTTTTATTTATTTATTATTTTTTTTTCTTTATAAAAATCCCAAACACGAGAGGTATTAGAACCTATAGTACTCAGTACCGTGCTTGGATTGGATGTTGAGAAGACGAAAGAAGCTGTTTGTTAAAAATTAGATTTGAACTTTTATGTAGACTGTAATTTTCAGGAAAAGCGTATGAAGGAAGTTGAATGAATAAATGAGTTGGATGAATAAAAGAGGAATCTGAAAAGTTGGTTCTATGAGTTTGAAGTTGGACAGTAAATGGATATTGGCTGGTGGAGGCACGTATTCAGACTCTTTTGAAAGAGCGTGCAGGAATTATAGAAGCCAATTCAGAAGAAGAGTGCCCATGGAAGTATCTGCAGAAAAATCATGCAGCAGAAACAGTACGTCTATGAGACTGACGGTGGAGAGACTCTGTTAGAGAGCAGTCATTAATTAACCAAACTGCCCGCTTCTGAATGGAATCTAGAAGCCTGCGGGAGCTTTTGTGGGCACAGCCCCAGATGTGGGAACAATATTCCATGGAAGGGCGGCTTTACAATTTGTACAGAGTGAACACCTGTTTGGAAGAAAAGTAACACCGAGAGTGAAAGAGAAAACCAAGTTTTTTAGATGCAGAGGAAGCAATATTTGTAATGTGCTTATGCCAAGAGAGAGATTAGAAGTCAGAGTAATCCCCAAAAGAGATATATCATCTTGCCTGTCTAGAAATCGGAGATTCACCAAAGATAAGCATAGGAGCAGAAGAATCAATTTTGAAAGATATAAGACAAGACTGAAATCAACTAAATTGTCTTTGCTCCACTGGAGATCGGAATTTAAGGAATTGGTAGCGGGTATTCAAGAAGTTGAAGATGATTGAGCCAGGCAAGATTTCTCAAACTAGAAAGTGGCATGCAATGTGCTATCATCGGCAAAACTATGGATAGGATTTCCAGTCAATGGAAGAAGGTCATTAATATACAAGAGGAAAAGAATGGGGGAAAGACTGAACTTTGGGGGACGCCACATTAGTGGAGAAGTTAGAAGATAGAGAGCAATCTACCAATACCCTCAGTGAGCGATCGGAGAGAAAACCGGATAATCAATTACAAAAAACAGTTGGCAAACCAATAAGATGGAAGCTTGTTTAGAAGATCTTTATGCCAAACGTGATCGAAAGCTTTTGAAATATCAAGAGAAACTGCTTGTGTTTCACCGAATTTTTCCATTGAATTTGTCCATAAATGGGTAACATAAGACAGAATATCACCAGTGGATCGACACTGACGGAATCCATAATGGCGATCGTTGATCAGACGGAAGGTGTTCTAGGTAGTTTAAGAGTTGGCAGTTAATTGATTTCTCCATTACTTTAGAAAGAGTAGAAGTAATTGCAATGGGACGATAACTGGATGGGAGGAACTTGTCATCCTTTTTATGAACTGGCTCGATATGAGTAAATTTCCAAGCAGAAGGAAAATCACCTTTGGAATAAGAAAGTGAAAAAAGACAGTAAAGAACAGAGTAAGTTCAGGAGCACAGGTTTTGAGAACAAGTGGAGAAATACCATTGGGACCTGGAGATTTCTTGGCATCAAGATTCGTCAAAATCCTTCTGACATCCTTTTGATGGAAGACCACAGGAGGCATTCAATGGAGAGTGTTGAGAATGGTGGGGTGTGTTTTACCAAAATCATTTATACATGAGTTGGAAGAAAAATGGGATGCTAGCAGGTCAGCTTTATCCTTGTCTGAAGTGACAACAGAACTATTTGGTTTTGAGAGAGGTGGGAGCAGAGATGGGCAAAAATTGTGGCCAATATTTTTGGCAAGAGACCAGAATGCTCGGTTATCATTAAGTTAAGAAGCAAGTTTTCTACTCTTAGCCTGTTCAAAATCTAGTTTGGACTGATTAATAACTACTGTACAATTGTTGCATATTTTGATGTAGGCAGAAAATGAAACTGAAGAATAGGAAACAAGCCAATTGCGATATGCAGCATTCTTCTCTTGAACAGCCTTAGTACATTTATTGGAAAACCAAGGTTTAGATAAAGGGCGAGATTTTATAGTGGAGTGTGGAATAAAGGACAGCATTCCTAGAAGAATATGTGGATATATGTTGCGTCTTCTGCAACGCGGCCCCTAATCGCTAGTTTGTCTCTGCCATGGTTTTCTATGATGGTAATACAGGACTCTATACAATGGCCAGAAATGAGTGCAGTGTTATGTTTGCGTAGTCTGTGTGTTGTTTTGTTGTTTAGCTGTTTCTGGCCGGTTTGCTACAAGGAAACAGAGATCACCAGGAAGGCTGCTTTCCAGTACCCGTCCATGCCATGAGGAGGCGGGCCCAACTATACATGTACTAAACTAAATGTAATATTTCAAGCACCCATAGGAATAAGCGCAAGTCATATGGATGCAGCAGTCTCCTATAATCATGTACGGTGGTGAATACCACAAAGAATCTCACATCCACTGCAGAAAGTGTAATAGCAATGGATGCCAGAAGTTGCGCACCCAGGAAGCGCAAATCTGGGTACAAGCAGTTTAAAATCCACTCTCTAATTAACTGCAGACCAGCGAATCCTGCCTCCTAAGGGGTCAGCAAAAAAAAAAAAAAAAAAAAATTAATGGACAAAATATTATTACGTTTCAAAAAATAAAAATAAAAATAAATAAATAAAATAAAGAAAAAAATATTAAAATAATAAATAAAGAAAAAATAATAATAAATAAATAAATAAATAAAATGAAGAAAAAAATAATACATAAATAAAAAATAATAATATAATAAATTAAATAGATAAAATGTTAAAATAATAATTGTTATTAAAAAAAAAAGAAAAAAAAGTAGCTTTGTTGAGTATAGAAGTCAGCTCAGCAATCCAGATTGTCTGTTGAAAACCAGCGTGGCAAATTCTTGTAGAGCTGCGAAGGCATTTTGATTTTCAATAAGATATCTTTCATATCCAGGAGAGAAATTATGCAAGGTTAATTTCACTGACACGATCTGAGCAAATGTTGACATCAGAATTTTTGAAACAATAATCCGACCAAGGAAAAGAAGAAAAGAAATCTCTCAGGTCATCCCATTTTGCATTGTTGTAATGTCAAACAACACGAGATTGGGAATAGCCATGAGATAAAGGCTCCATTGGAGAAGAGACAAACACCAAGTTGTGATCTGAGGTGCCTAAAGGACCATTTACTTCGACCGTGCACTTCGAAGGGTTGTTTGTGAGAAAAAGATCAAACGTGTTGGCTTTATGGTTAGGAATGTCCGATATTCTGGTATGTAAATGAACAATCTGTGGAGGTCATTATTAATTGCAAAAGCCTCAGCATCTCTACCAGCTGGGTCGGTGTGACTAGAAAACGGAAGTCACCTGGAGTTGTGAACATTAAAATCACCAAGGAAAATTACCTCACTGTTAGGAAAGTTGGACTGGAGAGCGTTAAATTGCAAAGAGAAGAAGTTAAAGTGCTTCAAGTGATTAGTGGAAATGGGAGAATGGTAGAGACAAAAGATGAATTTGATAGAATGAGGTAGAGAGATCTCGCTATGATGTCCAGAGAAGATGAATGAGAGGAGATTCCAAATTACAAAATCTCTGATAGGGAATATTGGAACGGACATATGCACAAGTACCACCTTTGAGGCGAAAGGAATCATAGAGTGAATTCTTTTGGTAACTGAGATGAGCAGTAGTTGAATCAACCGATAACTGAGATTCTGTCAGAAAAAGTACATGGGTTTTGCAGATAACAATAAAAGCGAGCCTCTTGAATGTACTTATTGTTTGGGGTAATGGATCCATTACCTGACAGTGACTGTTGACATTGGCGACCTGAATGATGTTGCCAATGTCAACCTCCACCTCCCTCTGCCTTGGGCAGAGGGAGGTGACGGTTTTCCGTCCCCTCCTCTCCCTGCTCCTTTCTTTTCTCCTGGTGGGGTTTGTCCCCCTAACCAGGTTGGGGTTGTCTTCCCTATCATCCCCATGTTTCTACCTGCCCCCCCTCCTTCAGACTCTCTCCCTACTCTAACTTGTCTCACATTTTTTTTTATTTGTTTATTTTTATTTTCTTATTATATTATTTTTTTCTTATTATTTATTTATTTTTTTTTGTTTTTGGCGCTTTCCTCTAAAATCTTTGGCTAAAAGTTGGCAACTTTTTTTTTTTGTTTTGTTTTTGTTTTTGGCTCTTTCCTCTAAAATCTTTGGCTAAAAGTTGGCAACAGGGGTCCTACTAGGGGCCCAACGGCTAAATGGTCAGAAGAACAACATAATATGACACTACACAACGCTAATGCGCACATTACACTTTTTAAACCTCTGGCCTTCAGAGAGTTCTGTGATACTCAAACAGAGTACCCAACACGGAGATGGGGGATACCCCTGCGGCCGTTAGACATTTACACTTTTACTGAAAGTGGAAATGGAGACCATTGAGATTAGTACTGAGACCACGTGCATTTGTGAAGTGAACTAGGAAGTGTTTGGGAGGTTTAGATCTTTTCGTAGATAAGCTTACTCTATAAGTTTGACAATTCATGGTGTATTCAAAGGTAAGAAAAAAGTGGAGGGGACATGCTGTATGAAGTAATGAAATTTTTAGATGTGGCGTATACATGGTAAAAATATACCCAGATTCTCGATATAAAATGGCCTCGACAATGTCCCCCACATACACACTTCTCAGACTCCCTCTAGCCACTATCTGGCAGAGTACAGGTAGCTAGTTTATAGGCTAGCTGATCGAGAAGCCTCCTAGAGAGTTACCAATAGGTTCGGTCCAGTGTACTAACTAGCGGCCCGCCTGCGAACACCGTTTTAGAGCTGTACCCTCGAAATGAAAATAGGATTAGATCTCGCTATGATGTCCATCATAACCTCAAAATTCATCACTCATACTGCATGATGGAGGAAGTGGGGAAGGGTTGACCGGAACTTAGCTCTGGAGACTAAACATGGGTTCCCCTACTACAAGCCTACAATAAGCAAATTGGTGGTATTGCACCGGTTGATGAGAATCATCTACCACCTAGGCCTGTTTGGTCTAATTAAACAACTTATTGGTGAAAAATACTTTTCTGGCGATTCAGACGCTGAAAATTATGTAGGTAACATGCCAAAGAAAGCAGCTGATGTCTTGTGAGGCATGGTTTTTCAGAATTTGATAAAGCGGTGGAATAAATGCTTAAATGTGTTTTGTGATTGTGTTTAAAAAGTAATGCTATGTTTGGATAGGTGTCCTGGTCTCTTAGTTTTTCTCTTATTTTGTGGCTTCGTGACCCCTTCTACCTTCTTAAAATGTACCTTGGGTTTTGTGTCTCTAAGATGTATGGTGTTGTATTAAATCTTTACAACTTAGAATCTCTGCGAGAGGGAGCGAAAACGTATAGTTTAACATTTTGTATTTTCCTTCTTTGGAAGAAAGCAAATTACTGGTTCTGGTTATTTGTTTACCGGTACCAATGGCATGGACTGTTTGGTTGTGTCCGGTTACTATTATTATTATTACTACTGTTGTCTAGGAACTGTCTGACTATCTGACAGTTCTTCAGGATTGGGGCTTTCTGGAGTTCCATGTAGTATTCTCTGGGAAGCCTATTGCTACTACGTTCTTATCGAGGATGGTGAACAGAGTCGTCGAGATGGTACTTCTTCCATATGTCACATTTCTTTGACTTCGTGTTTTAGGTCTGAGGAGAGATTAGCATGTTTTTTTCTCCCGGAAACTCGGTTGTTTTGTCCGGGAAACAGAAAATCGACTTCAGAACACATGCACGCTACCGACAATGTACACGGAGAAACATGGTTTTAGTCGCCTTTGCTCTTGAAACCCTAATACAACAACAACAACACTTATCCACCACCCTCTGAATAATAATATTCAGAGGGCATTGGTGAAGTGCCAAAGCAACTAAGACCGGATTGCAACAGCGGCGTTCTCCACCCGGCATGTAGAAAATGATGATGATTAAATCCACTAGGTTACTCATTGATATACACTGGTGTGCAAAATTTAAGAACCAGTCAGGTTTTCACCTGTAGCTTCTCATAGGAGTGGCCTGGATATGGGAAAAGCATACCAAAAGAACCTTGAGGTACAGAAATGATAGAGGAAACAACACCGACACAACAACGGAAACAAAACGGTACAAAGGAACGTTATTCAAAAATGGGAACATAGCACTGGCTGCCATGATACACATGCATCACTGCCAAAGATAGAACGAAGGGAAGAGGTGGTCCTCAGTAGGAGATATGGCCACCCCTAATGTCGATGCCGGCTTTGCACTGCCTGTCCATATTTAAAACAATGTTGTTGATAAGTTCTTGTGGTAACATCGTCCATTCCTCTGTCAGCGCCATCTTCAGGTAGTGATCATTTTCTGGTGGGTGTGGACGTGACTCTAGGCGTCTCCCAAGAGCGTCCCATATGTGTTCGATGGGATTTAGACCGATGGAATGGGCAGGCCAATCCATATGAACAATGTCCTCACTTTCCTAAAGCATATCAATAACTGCAGTGCGATGAGGTTTGGCGTTATCATCCATAAACACGAACTCGGGGCCAATGGCACGCAGATGGGGAAGGATTAACTCAATACAGTATCGTGCACCAGTTATAGTGCCGCCTTCCAGTATCTGGAGTTGTGCACGTCCATCCAAGATAACGTCTCACCAGACGAGAACACCTCGACCGCCATATCGATCCCTTTCAGTAATGTTTGCCTGGTGATACCGTGTTCCAACCTCTCGCCAGATTAGCTAACTTCCAGAATCGCTGCTGAAACTGAATCTACTCTCATCAATAAAGAATACATTAAGTAAAGATTTTGTGGTTGTAACCTTTAGAAATGGTGTTTGTCCTTAAGTTTTGCACACCAGTGTACTATTAAAAAAAAAAAAAAAAGAGACTGTATCTGAATAAGTTTTTTTTTTTTTTTTTTTTTTTAATATTATATATACACTGTTATTTTCTTCACTTTTCTTTTTTTTTTTGTGAAGCAATGATGTCGGGTTGGCGCTGACAGTTTACTGGACTTAGTAGTAACTAATCTGTGGTTTAGTGAACTGCACAGGGAAGTAAGACATTGAACGGTTTTTAATACTCACAGAGTAATAATATCTTACTACTCTGTGTCATGCAGTTGTGTATTGATACTTCCGTTTTACAGCAATGAGAAAAATTCCGCGTAAGCCTTATATATATAACATTGCCCATAAATCCGTAGTTTCATGTCTTATCGGGCTGACTGTCGTAGGAATGGGGTTTTGTGGTCTACAGGTTTATAATTATTTCGCAGTTGTTCGGCCCCGCAGATTGGCTTCAGAGCGACAACTTCTCAAAGAAAACGAGGAAATGTTTGCTAGCGATAATCCTAAGGATGTTGCGACAACGTTGAAAGCATAAGAGTTTTTTTGACGAGATAGTGAGGACGGCTAGTTTACCTGAGATTGTAAGCATAAACCTTTTAGCCTATTATTATTATTTACCCATTTTAAGTTTGTTATAGGAATACATAATCTGTGAACATTGGTTCAACTTTAAAGTGGGAACACTGTGGGGGGGGGGAATCGTTGATAAAATTAGTAATTAAAGAACGATTTGGTACAAGATTTCATCATTGAATAAAATCTTACTATGTAATCTTCAGAGTTTTGTGATCTTATGCGAATGATTCAGCTGAAGTATTTCGACCTTTTCATACGAAAAATGGATTATGCCGATATTATTATACAATAATATTGGCATAATTAGAGCTTGTACGCAGGGTGCCATAATACATAGCACTCTAATGTTTTTAAATATAAAATTTGCTGAAAATAACGCATTTCTGTACCTCATGGGCACATGAATTTTTGCCCCCCCCCCAATTCCCAAAACATCACATATTGATTGTACCGCATACGACATAATAGCATCGGCAATTTTATATCCCTTAATATTCATTTTTGTTTTTGCCATTCAACTTTATAATGGTTAAGAAAGCTAAATAATATTTGTATGAGTAGGGCAAAGCATAATTTTTATATGTATCTGCAGAGGCGGACTGGCCATAAGATTTACTGAGAAAACCCAGGAGGCTGGTGCGATTTTGGCCATAAACACTAGTATGGGTCCGTTATAAGCTCATACACTTGCTTTCTTGCATCACATGCCACTACTACTACTACTACTACTACGTTTTCCACGGTAAGAATTTTTTGACCTAGTCCGCCTTCTTGTAGCTGGGTCAAACAGAAATGGCAAACGAGAAAGTTTCCACAAAGCGCATCATCATAGAACATCTCATATTATGAATTACTTGAAGTTGCCTAGGCCCAATCATAAAATAAAAATAAACCGCACTTCTGCAAAGAAAAAAAAAAAAGCGAGTTTTTCTAGGTTGAGTGGCAAAACCTTCGATACCATTGTTATGACAGTTGCCTCATCGTTTGTTGACTAGGCGCTCTGGTCTAAGTGACTTAATTAATCGATATGAGAGATTCCAAACGGTGCGAGAACATTTAATTAAAATTTAATTAAGAGTTATGAAGCTTCATACCACAATAATATGAACAAGTAGTACAAAACTATATGGTAAAATCTAATTATTGACTTTTCCTTTTCCTCCCGTAGGTCATGTTTAGAAAGCTTATGAAATCTCAATATGCTCATTATCTTCACTCAGTGGAAATTGAACTTACTCATAATTTCAATTCCAGACCATTATGGTGCTATCAAGAACTTCCAGAATTCCTATGTTAACTAATGATTCAAATAGTTCAAGCAGTTGTCCTCTTGTTGCTAATCTTTTTGCTACTCAGTTTTTGAAACTTTGTTCTCCTGAACAGCAAAAATCTTTTATCCATTTGAATGTAATACCACTGACTGTTTTGATAAATTAGTTCTCACTACTGATGATGTCCAGTCAGCCATTTCTCATCTTAAAGATTTCACTGCTTCTGGTCATGATACCCTTCCTTCTCTTTTCTTCAAGAAAAGTGGTTCATCTCTAGTGCCAATTCTTACAAATCTCCTCGATTGTCTTCTCCATGGTGGTTACCCCTCAGTGTTCAAAGAGGCCTGTATCATCCCGACATATAAAAAACAGGATTATAAAGCTATGCCTAGCAACTCTACTTATCACTATACTGAATACAATTGCAAAAATTTTTGAACTCTTACTTTACAAATCTTAGTTCCTACCATTACTCTTATCAATAATCATACAGATGATTATTGATAAAAGGATGGAGGTAGGTCTGCTTTTCTTCCCAGGAAATCAACTGTTTCAAATCTGGCCTTTAATTTGGACAAAGGAAATCAGATTGATTTGCTTTCCCTTGATATTTCACATGCATTTGACTCTGTTCACATCAATCTTTTGCTCTTCAAGCTTTCATCTTATGGTCTATGACCCCCTTTACTGGATTTTCTTGATTCGCTGCTTGAAGTCGTAAACTATCTGTAATAAGCTATGACACTTCAACTCTGTTTACTGTTTTGCAAGGTGTTCCTCAAGGATCTACTTTTTTTTTTGATTACATTAATGATCTGTCAACTTTATTTCAGCCTATCAAGGTTTAATATCATCTGCATAGAGTTGCCATGAGTGGCAACTCTATGCAGATGATATTAAACTTTAATGTTATCTATTCTTCAGCTGACAGTGATGAGCTCCAAACTATCTTCATTCCCTCTCACTCTGGCCCAATAAAAATTACTTGGTTTTAAACCCATTAAAATGTAAATTGTCACTTTTGCTTGAATTGTGCAGTTAGACCCTCCATCTTTACTGATTATTATATTGGAAACTCTGATTGCAAGTACTAATATGTTCAAGGTGTCCTATTCCAATTGACCTTCATCCTTCTTGCCATGTTAATCACTTAATATCTCAGACTTCCAAACTTCTTAGCACTTTTCCTTGGTGTTAAGAGTGAAAAAAGTTAGAATTCTTCTCCACAAGCAGCTTATACTTCTCATTTTTGATTATTGTCATATTATTTGGTTCCCACAACAGGAATATCTTTCTCACAGACTTGAGCGAATTCAAATTAAATTCATTAAATTGTTATGCTTTTGAGGTCATCTTGCCTTTCACTGTTGAAATTGTATGGCTCTTTGTCGTTGCTTCAGAATCATTCCTCTTCACTCCAGACGGCAACTCCATGGGTCTGTTTGAGATTTTATTGGAACTTTTCACCTGTATTGATAGGAAATGAAGTGTTTCAGGGATATATGTAGCATAAAATTGTATTTTTATTGAAAGTTATCAGGTTTGTGATAGAATTTACTGTTAAGGGTAAATAAGAGTTTGTATATTTTCTAAAATACAAAATGCAGTTTTGGACGTCTGTGTGGTGATCTCTAATAATGGGTTTCGGCCACTCCTCCAAGATAGCAGTGCAGGTTTCTGCTTTTGCCTTTCCATTAATAAACTTAATTCGCCCCACCCCTCTGCTTGTTATGCATTCCCAGACCATCTGACCGGTGGAGAACTTTGCAGTCGGTGCTATGATTTTTTTTTTTTTTTTGATTTGGTAGTTGTTGGCGCATCGGCTTCTGTGGCCATATTGCACCTCCCAAGGTTTTTGCAGTACTTTGATCCAAGCCCGAGGCGGGAATCGAACCCGGTGCTATGCAGTCAGGATGGTATGCCTCCGATTTTAGTCTTCTGACATATTGCTTCCCATTCGAGCCATGCAGGTTGAATTTTGATTCATCAGAAAAGATGGTGTCCCATTGCTCTTTTGTCCATGAAATGTGTTATCAAAGATAAGCATAAGAGTAGTAAACTATTATTTACGAGATACAGTGGCAGACAAAAAACTGCATCACTTGTGAATTTTGCAAATGTTTTGCACTGCATTGTGTGACTTGCTTCTTCCTCAACAAATGAGGAAGAAGCAAGTCGCTTCTTCCTCATTTGTTGGGTCAACAAAGGCTTCTTCTTGGGCCAATAGGCATGCAGACCACATTCCTAAAGCTGGCTTTGGATAGTTTGCGCACTTGTTTCAACAGCAGAGGCCATCTCAAAGTCCAGTTTTAGATCAGGAGCACTAGCATGGCAATTACAAAGGCATAGCCGTTTCAAATATGGATCTTTGGAAGGCGTAGTCACTCTCTTACAGCCTGATCCAGGTCTTCTCTTCACATCACCAGTTTCATGCTTTAATTTCAGCACCTGGGATTCCGTTGGCAGCCTATTTTATCAGCGATAGCACATGTAGAAAGCCCTTCCTGGGCCAGAGCAACAGCTACACTTTTTTTCTTGGTGTCAGTCGAACATATGGAGCCATGCTTACACCTCCGCAAAACAGGATACTAACGAACATGTATACCCTTCCAACACCGTATTTATAGAAATGGCTGATGCAGTACCTTGCATCAGCCATTATCTATAATTACTGTTGATGCGATAGAAGTGTTATCTGACGGAATACCTTTGCTTTGCGACAAACAAAATGATTAATCAAACAATATCTTATGCGTTTCACTACAGATGTTACTTTTTTTTTTTCAGATGATGCAGTTTTTTTGTCCACCACTGTATAAAACAAGACTGTGTTTTAGAAGGATTGAAATTAACTAAATTATCTTTGCCCCATTGGGGAATTACGTGGAGACCAGCATGTAAGGAATTGGTAGTGGATATTCAAGCAGTTGAAACTATTTTTGCAGGGCAAGGTTTCTTAAGGTAGAAAATGGAATGCAGTGTGCTGTAAACTGGAAACTAATTCCAGTCAGTGGAAGCAGTTCATTAATAGACAAGAGTGGGAGAAAGATATGAACCTCAGGTAATACCAGCATTAGTGGAGAAGTTAGGGACAGGGAACCATCTATCATCATTTGTAGAAAGCAGTCAGAGAGAAAACTGGACACTCCATTGAAAAAAAAAAAAAAAAAAAAAAAATGTGTCTACTCTGTACGAATGAAAGATGTTTTATTTTATGTAAAAACATCCCTAGCTCGGATGAGGTTAAAGAGTTGGGCCTTCATAGTCGTTACGTCTGCAGTTGGAAATTCTGAAAGCAGTAACAGATAACTTTCTGGAGTGCACAATTTTACCTCTTCATACCATAATCAATCACAGATATCACAAACAGCTCCAAATATATTTTTCAGAAATTGTCATTCAGGTTTTTTATTGGAGTTAGTCATGTTTGATGTTCTTGTAAATGATTTTATGCTCGACTACTGTTGAAACTTGTGGTCTACAACAGACAGTTGAACTGAAATATGATTTTGTTTCTTTTTGGATGATGCAATCGAAGCTGGTTGTTGCAGTATACTTTGTCTAGCTGGTTCAGAAATCAATTGAAAAATAATTCATTTGAACTAAAATTTTCTGGATTGAAATCTTCAGGAATTTCTTGAATGTAATTTTGTGATTTTAATGGGCCAGCTTCTTGATCTTGAGAAACAGATTTTATTAAATTATTTTTTTTCGTCCTCTGTTTTTCAGCTCTTTCTTTTGTAGACATGGGAAGCTTCTTCAGTGGCTTTGAAGCTTTTATTCTTGCATAATATTACTACCCACTATTTCCTGTACTGAATGAACGTTAGTGACTGAGTTAGCATCATTTAGGAGTTTGGTATAAGAATTTGAGGTATTACTCAAAACACCAAAGGCAGATATTGTTGGGATGTCAGAGATTGTGGTGTCACACAGATATAAGGAATGCAGAACTGGAATTTGGGGAGTACAATGTGTATAGGAAGGGAGGAGGGCTTATGCTATTAGTTAAGAAATGTAAAATCCAAGGAAGTGAAGCCAGTCAACATCGCTGGACAGTGCAGTGTTGAATCAGTTTGGTGTGACATAAGCATTGGGAGATCAAATTTGAGAGTAGGAGTGTGTTATAGGACGAGGTTAAAGAGTTGGTGGAGAAGTTAGGGACAGGGAACCATCTATCATCACTTGCAGGAAGCAGTCAGAGAGAAAACTGGACACTCCATTAAAAAAAAAAAACTCTGACTCTGAGTATAATAAGAAACTGTACAGGGAAATAGTGGGCCAATAAATCAGTCTTATAAGGGGGAAATTTTAATTTCCCAGATATTGACTGGAATTTGTGAGTTAGTCACTCACACACTAGCAAGACTTTTGTGGATTTATTGGATGATTGTTTTCTACATAAGCATGTTTGAGAGGCAATTAGAAGGAGTAATACTCTTGATCTGATTATCAGTAGTGATTCTTCATGCATTAAGAATCTGCAGAAAAAGGAACCACTAGGTGGCAGTGATCAGTGTGCTGAAGTGGGATTTACTCAAAGAAGTAACTACCATCAGGGGTAAAGGGAAGGGTTTTTGCTTTCGTAAAGGTGACTATGGTGGTCTGAGACAGTATTTAAATTCTATATGGTGGGGCCAACTGATGATGTTACCAACAGCAAATTCAAAATGGAAAGCATTCAAAGAATTTATCTTGGAAGCTACTAGGCTTTACCTACCAACTAAGAAATATTGTTCAAGGTTTAGGCCTAAATGGATATCAGATGAACTAATGAGACATATGGCAGAAGAAAAATGCATGGGATACATATAAATTAATGGGTGACATGGAAGCCTATGATAGATAAAAGCTGGTCTGTAACAAAGGCAGATTATGAGAAATCTTTGGCAAAGTATGGAAAGAAAAACAACAAAGAGTTCTTTATCTATGTAAAGGGATGAATGTAAAGGGAGAAGGAAAGGGATGAATCAGATTGGTTCACTGGATATTGATGGTTTAACTGTTGATGATCCTGCTCAGTTAGCTAACAAACTAAATGAGTATTTTGCATTTACATTCACACATGAGTTATTCGGGGAGGGGAATGCCGGCGGGGAGTTAAACTCTGGCAGTGAGCTATATGATTTTGTAATAACTGAGAAGAAAGTGGAGGAGAAATTGTTGAAGATAAACATAAAAAAGGCACCCGGGGTGGAAAGTACCCATGGACTGGAGATGTGCAAATGTGACCCCAATTCGCAAAGGAGGATCAAAGGACAACACAAGTAATTATAGACCTGTTAGTGTAACTTCTGTTCTAGGAAAATTAATGGAGGCATTGGTTAAAGAAGCACTGCAGGATCATCTAGACCAGACTTTAGTTATAGCTTGGCCACAGCATGGTTTTGTTAAGGGAAAGTCTTGCCTGACCAATTTGATTGCATACTATGATGTGGTCACAAAGGAACTGGATGCAGGGAATAACTTTGATATCATATATTTGGATCTTAGAAAGGCTTTTGATACTGTTGCACATAGAAGACTGCAGAACAAATTAGAGCAGTGTGGCATTGGAGGCAAATTGCTGCTATGGATAAAGGGATGGTTGAGTGGGAGAAGACAGAGTGGTAATCAATGTACACTGCTAACCGTGGACTAATGTTATTACTGGAGTCCCTCAGGGTTCAGTGTTGGGTCCATTGTTGTTTTCTGTATTTATAAATGATATTGATGATGGTATATCAAGCTTAATGTCCAAGTTCGCAGATGATACGGAGGTTGGCTGGGTTGTTAAGGACACTAATGACAGTACGCTGCTGCAACATGGTCTAGAAAAGTTGAGCAGATGGGCTGAGAGGCGGCAAATGAAGTTTAACATTGACAGATGTAAAGTACTACATATGGGAAGCAGTAATCCCAGAGTAACGTATCAACTCTGTGGCACTACACTGACAGTGGTAGAGAACGAAAAGGACCTGGGGGGTATTTGTGCAGGCAGATATGAAGTTTTCTGAGCAGTGCAGACAGTCTGCAAGAGTAGCTCATGGTGTCTTGTCAATGATATATAGGAATTTTTCTAGCAGGGATAAGGAGGTGATTATGCCCTTCTATAAGGCAATGGTCAGGCCACACCTTGAGTACTGCATACAGGTCTGGAGGTCTCATTTTGAGAAGGATGTAGAGCTATTGGAACGAGTACAGAGAAGGGCAACAAGATTAGTGAATGGAACAAAGGGTTTCTCTTATGGAGAAAGGCTTAAGTTTTTGATCGAGGTGATCTGATTGAGGTGTATAAAGCCTTGAATGGTTTGAGTATTCTCAATGCTGATGGGATTCTTCGTCTTGCTCAGAATAATCTCCTGAGAGGGCATAAATTCAAATTGAGGAAAGACAGATGTAGGATAGATGTGCGGAAGTTTGGCTTTAGCCAGTGGGTAGTTGGTTGGTGGAACAGACTTCCATCCTTTGTTGTGTAAGTTGATAGCCTAAATAAATTTAAGGCTATTTTGGAACAAATGGAGGGGTGAAATGGGAGCTTTTTTTTTTTTTGGCTGATACTGCATAAGCTTGCTTTCTTGCATCATATGCCTCTACTAATGCTAATTTGACCTAAGGAGTGTTTGGAGTAATGTCATGCAAATTTTTTAGCTTTAGACCCCTTTTGATTCCTAGTTTTCTGGGGTATCTCAAAAGTAAAATATTTTCTTTTATTGTTCTCAGTAATAAAACATTGTGATCAACAAATAAAGAAAAGTTCTAAACTGTGTTCAAAATTTGCTCTTCTATGCTTCAGTGTGTGTGTAGATTGATTTTTAAAATAAAATTAAAAATCAGTTCACTTGTCACCTACCCTCATGATCTAAGGGATGATTCAGGCTGGTGTGGGTATGGTGTCTGGGTAGCCTTGGCATCCCGCTCCCGAGCACATTTATTGCTTGGTGGTTAGTGAGCATCCCATTTGGGTCTCAGTGGTGGTTGGGGAGCCCATTCACTGAACTAAAATAATAAAAATCATGATAAACTTCCCTTAGGGGCCCAACATGGTCCCTATTTGCATATACAAATGGAGAAACAGATAATGCTAATGCAGCAAAGAGACCCCGAACTGAAATACCATCGGAGCCTAACACAAGGTTTTTAATCATCCATTCTAACAGCAAAAAACCTATTGGGAAAATGTCGCATTTTTTTTTATACAGAAGAGGTTAGCAGGTTCCACTAAATTAAGAAGCTTCATTCTGGGGACCTCTTCATTGAAACCAAAAATGGCGGCCACTCTGAGCAGCTATTGTGAACACCATCAACCAGAGGAATACTGATGACTGTAACACCACATAAGATACTAAATTCATCGACAGGTGCCATTTCAAGGTGAGACTTTTTGAGATTACTGAGGAGGAAATCTGCTGTGAACTAAATGCATAGGGAGTGATTGCTGTTAAAAGAATTTCTGCATATAGGGATGGGAAACTTATTTCCACCAGAAACATTATCCTGATGTTCAATTCGCCATTGTCTCCTAATGAGATCCTAGTTGGCTACATCAGTTGTCCAGTGCATCCCTTAAAGTGTCTCAAATCCCTTACTGTACTTTAGGTGCTAGAAATCTGGACACTCACAAATGGCTTGCCATGGAGTCTTTGCATGCACAGATGTGCTGCAAAGGACCACGAAACATGTTCAGCTACAAACTCACTTGCATTAACTGCCACGGGAGACACCCAGCTTACTCATGAGTATGCCAGAGGTGTAAAGAAGAAAAATAACGACTTAAGGCAGAGCTGAGCAATAGTAAGGCACATGCCGCAAAAAAGCAAGCATATATAGCATCAGCTAAAAAAAAAAAAAAAAAAACAAACAAATCTAATTTCACCCATCCACTCACTCCAAATGTTTGTCTAGTTGCAATAATAATAGTGATAATATTACAATTTGATACACTGCAATGTTGCCTTTCACGGCCATCAGGTCAGCGGTTCTGCCTTAAATCTATTTAAGCTATCAACTTCTGCAACGACAGATGGAAGTTTGTTCCAGCAATCAACCACATGCTGGTTAAAAGCAAACTTTTGCACATCTATCCTACAACTAACTTTCCTCAATTTGAATTTATGCCCTCTCAGGAGATTATTCTGAGCAAGAGGAAGAATCCCATCAGCATTGGGCATGCTCAAACCATTCAAGGCTTTATACACCTCAATCAGATCAACTTGCAGGTGCCTAGTTTCCAGAAGCTACAACTTACAGAATTTTAGCCTCTCCTGGTAAGAGAACCCTCCCTTTGTTCCTCTCCCCAATCTTGTTGCCCTTCTCTGCACTCACTCCAGCAGCTCTACATCCTTCCTAAAATTTTGGGTATTTTGAAAATCCTACCATGGCCAATTTCTTAACCTTCAAAAGTGCTTGTGCCAAAGCATGCTATATTTGCTGCCAGAGACAAAAGGGATTGTGAATCCACTTTACATCTGCTATATTATTCAGTCTACCAGCTCTAAAGTTGTTTGGGACAAAATGTAGAATATGAACGGTAAATATACATCACACCCTTCATTTGTTCTGGAATATAAGGGATGCATTTTCGCTGATCTAATTATAATAGCTAATGCTCTTGGGGGAACTTTTGCCAAAAGTTTCCCCAAGAACTCTTACTCCCTAGAGTTCCTGGTGCTGAAAGACAAACAGAACAGCATTCAATTAACTTCAAATCTAAGGATTCTCATCCCTATAATGCACTCTTCACCATAGAAGAGTTAAAAACAGCTTAAGTCTTACCAAGCAAATGCTACTTGACCAGATTTCTAGAAGAGCACTTTCCTGGCATAAAGCAATTGTGCTTGCCTTTCCCAAGCCAAGAAAAGATCCCAACAAACTACCATCCTATCTGACTAGCTGTCTGTGCAAAATCCTGGAGAAAATGGTCAATACCTGCCTAGCATTAGTAGAGGCATTTGATGCAAGCTTATGCAGCATCAGCCAAAAAAAAAAAAAAAAAAAAACCTCCCACTTCACCTCTTTGTTCATTTGAAATACCTGTCCAGCTGAGCCTTAAATTTATTTAGGCTATCAACTTCCACGACAAGAGATGGAAGTCTGTTCCACCAACCAACTACCTGCTGGCTAAAGGCAAATTTCCGCACGTCTATCCTACATCTGTCTTTCCTCAGTTTGAATTTATGCCTTCTCAGTTGATTATTCTGAGCAAGAGGAAGAATCCCATCAGCATTGAGCATGCTCAAATCATTCAAGGCTTTATACACCTCTATCAGATCACCTCGCTGGTGCCTAGTCTCCAGACACTGTAATTTGCAAAACTTAACCCTTTCTTGGTAAGAGTACCCCTTTGTTCCATTCACTAATCTTGTTGCCCTTCTCTGTTCTCGTTCCAGCAGCTCTACATCCTTCTTGAAATGAGGCCTTCAGACCTGTAGAAAGGTCTGGCCTGACCATTGCCTTATACAAGGGAATAATCACCTCCTTATCCCTGCTAGAAAAATTCCTGTATATCATTGACAAGACACCATGAGCTACTCTTGTAGCCCGTCTGCAGTGATCAGAGAACTTCATATCTGCCTGCACAATTACCCCCAGGTCCTTTTCATTCTCTACCACTGTCAGTGTAGTACCACAGAGTTGATACATTGCTCTGGGATTGCTGTTTCCCATACGTAGTACTTTACATTTGTCAATGTTAAACTTCATTTGCCACCTCTCAACCCCATCTGCTCAACCTTTCCAGATCCTGTTGCAGCAGCATACTGTCAGTAGTGTCGTTAACAACCCTGCCAACCTTTGTATCGTCTGCAAACTTGGACATTAAGCTTGATATACCATCATCAATATCATTTATAAATACCGAAAACAATAATGGACCCAACACTGAACCCTGAGGGACTCCACTAATAACATTAGTCCACGATGAGCAGTGTCCATTGATTGATTACCACTCTGTCTTCTCCCCCTCAACCACCCCTTTATCCATAGCAGCAATTTGCCTCCAATGCCACACTGCTCCAATTTGTGCAGCGGTCTTCCATGTGCAACAGTATCAAAAGCCTTTCCAAGATCCAAGTATATAATATCAAAGTTATTCCCTGCATCCAGTTCTTTTGTGACTGCATCATAGTATCCAATCAAATTGGTCAGGCAAGACATCCCCTTAACAAAACCATGCTGTGTCCAAGCTATAACTGAAGTCTTGTCTAGATGATCCTGCAGTGCTTCTTTAACCAGTGCCTCCATTAATTTTCCTGGAACAGAAGTTAAACTCACAAGTCTATAATTACTTGTCGGCCTTTTATCCTCCTTTGTGAATTGGGGTCACATTTGCACATCTCCAGTCAGTGGGTACCTCCCCTGAGTCCTATGAAGCTCTCATAATTATGGCTAAAGGTTTGCTTACTTCCTCTGCTGCCTCCTTTAATATAACTGGATAGATCCCATCCACCCCAGGTGCCTTTCTTGTGTTTATCTTCAACAATTTCTCCTCCACTTTGCTCTCAGTTATTACAAGATTCTCTAGCTTACTGCCAGAGTTGAATACACCTCTGGTATTCCCCTCGCTGAATAACTCCTCATGTGTGAATGTTGATGCAAAATATTCATTTAGTTTGTTAGCTACCTGAGCAGGATCATCAACAGTTGACCCATCGATATCAAGTGGACCAATCTGATTCAAACCCTTCCTTCTAGAGTTTACATAAGTAAAGAACTCTTTGCTGTTTTTCTTTGCATCCCTTGCCAAAGATTTCTCGTAATCTGCCTTTGCCGGTCTAACCTCCTTTGAAACTTGGTTACAGATCAACTTGTATCTATCATAGGCTTCTGTGTCATGTGTTAATTTATATGTATCCCATGCATTTTTGTTCTCTGTCATATGTCTCATTAGTTCATCTGACATCCATTTAGGCCTAAACCTTGAACAATATTTCTTAGCTGGTATGTAAAGCCTAGTAGCTTCCAAGATAAATTCTTTGAATGCTTCCCATTTTGAATTTGCTGTTGATAACATCATCAGTTGGCCCCACTGTATAGAATTTAAATACTGTCTCAGACCAACATAGTTGCCTTTACGAAAGCAAAAACCCTTCCCTTTACCCCTGATGGTAGTTACCTCTTTGAGTAAATCCCACTTCAGCACACTGTGATCACTGTCACTTAGTGGTTCCTTTATCTGCAGATTCTTAATGCATGAAGAATCACTACTGATAATCAAATCAAGAGTATTACTCCCTCTAGTTGCCTCCCGAACATGCTGATGTAGAAAACAATCATCCAATAAATCCACAAAAGCCTTTCTAGTGTGTGAGTGACCAACTCACAAATTCCAGTCAATATCTGGGAAATTAAAATCCCCCATTATAAGACTCTCTGATGTACTGGCCCACTCTATTTCCCTGTACAGTTTCTTATTATACTCATCAGAGTCATTAGGCCTATAGCACACTCCTACTCTCAATTTTGATCTCCCAATGCTTATGTCATACCAAACTGACTCGACACTGCACTGTCCAGCTATGTCGACTGGCTTCACTTCCTTGGATTTAGTGTTTCTTAACTAATAGTATAACCCCTCCTCCCTTCCTATCCTTTCTGTAGACGAATCAGGGATCAGTTTTAAGGGACTATGCTTTTTTGCCATCAAAGTGAATCCCATCACGAAACAACTTCCTCCAACTGTAAACTGTGCCTTCTATGTTGATTGATTATTTTAGCATATTCTCTCAATTCTGCAAAATGAGGGTAATCGAGAGACAACTCTGTTGTAGTCTCTCGATTGGCATTATTCACTGACCACCTGGGCTCATGGGCAGTTATTCACTGCCCAGAAGCTAAGTTGGATAACTGCCTATGAGTCTAGTGAAAAGGCCATTTGGATACATTTTCATTGCAACTGCAATCTCATCTAACTCTTGGTGGTTTTGACTGATCCACTTAATTGCTGCTCTATCATGCAATCTAAGTTAGATTACAGTCCCCATGTATATACATGCATCTGCTAGACTCAGTGTACTCTGATGGCTGGACCCCATCCACCATCAGGTGATTCGTATTGCCAGTGGAGCATTTTGAACTTCTCCAGTCCAAAGTCTCTGTCGAAGCATGTAAGCCACTGTTATTTCTTTGTAGGTAACACTTGTCTTTAAAGTATGCATTCAAACTAAAATCCCCTGCCAGATTATCCCACATAGACTATCTTTTTTGAGTCATTATAGAAAAATCTTTGTAACACCCATCAGACTGCCAACCGTCCCTTTGGTATTCATGTCTAGGAGCTGCTCAGAGAACTTAACATCACAGTAGACAACATTGCCCCATTGCCAAGGCTGGCATGCCTGAACACCACCGTCATTCAACTTCTCTGTTAACAAGTGGGGAAAGACCACCACTGAATTCTGTCTACCGACAGCTCTGTGCTGGCCACTGAGCCAAATACTCTGGCATCTTGCCCATCTCACTGATGGCTTGAGGTTAGAGTTATCTGTCAGGTCTGCCACAATCTTCCCAAATAATTAAATGCTTTATTTTCTCAATAGAGTTGTATGCTATTGAATTAGCCTTGGGCCACATTAAAACCCACAATTACCAAAGGTGTGTTGTGCATGTAGACTCTTTAATATTTGTAAAAGACTAAGAGAAGTTTACCTCGATATGATACGTAGAACACTTTCTTATGATACTCTCCAGAAACAAAAACAATGAAATCAAAAATCTTGCATTACAGTAATAAATAATTAAAAATCAATTTAATGCAATTAAATTGAGCATTATAGCTCTGGTTCATACTAACAGACTCTTTTTAAGTATACTACAGGCTTTATCAGGGATGAGATATAAGCCATATCCATTCCTGACCCGGGTTTAGCCTATGTTATATTCTCTTTTTGAATGTTCCTTTGACATCTGTTTCTGCTGAATCCCAAGCCACACTGCGATCAAGAGTAGTGAATTGGCTGCTGCAGCCAAGTCACCACAACCCCAGAACAACTGTACCCTGTTAGTCCACTATACAGACTACAGGAAATTAATACACAAAAGATTACTTTCCCACTGGCAACAGTCTTAGAATGGACAGGTTACAAACAAGGTCTATCAGATAAATCTTGTATTTGAACTCTGGCAGTCTATCTGTGCAGGAACCGCAGAGAGGAAGTTGTTTTTGCTCCCCTCTGCATAGGACACAGTCATCTTCATTCCTGCTGAGGGCAGATGGCCCTCCTATGTGTGTGCAATGTGACATCTTTTTATCCATAAGACATTTTATCCGAGTGTCCACTTTATAGGCATGAACAATGTTGTTTATCTTTTACTAATTTTAGCCATCTGACTGAGCATTATACAGTCATGTTTTATCTGACATTGTATCGGCTGTTTTTAGTTATTTAAAATGTACTGTTGTATAAATTTTTTACTATTAATATCCATGTAAATACACCATAATTTACCCATAAATTTAACTACATAAGTAGTGATGATATATTAAGGATTCCTTATGTGCTTTGATGTAACAACTAGATCATAAGTATAGTGTAACTTAATTTTCAACACTTTCCTCATAGTAATCCACTTGGTTTGATGAAACTTATAACAGATACATAGCAGTTATAAAACTTAAATTCTGTTTAATAGCTATTCGTAACTAAGTGTAATTATGAATTTAAAAAATAATAATAATAAATAATAATATTTAAAAATTGAGCTTTAAAACATTAAAATTTGCCTAAGAAAGGAAAGTGCACATTCCATTCTATAGTTGTCTTATTAAATTTGTGTATTAAAATGAGATAAAAGCTAATAGCTGCGCACGAGCGACTTTCAAAACCGTCCTCGGTTACCTTTAGTGGAAAGAGAAGAACACGCGAAGTACGTTATATACTGGTTAAGTTCCCGAAATGCTTTTCAGTGCATGTGGAAACTTTATATGTGCTAAATTCCAAATAGGAGAGAAGATTTTATATATATATATATATATATATATATATATATATATTTGGATAGTTGAGTAACCGGAATAAAATGATTATCTATTTATAATAGAGGTTTATAGAAGATAATATTTCTAAAGACAGTATTTGTTATATATTCTTTATGTGAAGTATAAAGGAAGACTTTGAATTCCAAAATAGGTCACAAAGAATTATCACTGCATGGCTTTCATAGTTAATTCAGCAAAGCTAACAAGATTAGTAACCACTTTGTACAGAACGACCAAAATGCTACATGCATCCAGTAATACATCCCAGAGATCTTGGCAAATTCTGAGAGTGAACCATATTGCTGTAGCTACGCCAAATTTGGATAAGGCAGTGGAATTGTACAAAGATGTTTTAGGCTTACCTGTAAGTAATTAATATTTTACACTCACCTCTTAATGTTTTATGTCCATGAATTAAGACTCAAAGGGATAAGTATATGTATCTCCCATCTTAAATTTATTTTGAAAAGTATTATATTAAACCTCCAAATGTATTATTTTAACCATAAACTTTGCCAATAGGATTTTTGGATTAAATGGCAAGAAGTAGATGAAAATGGAAAATTTTAAAAATTTATTCCTAATTCTTTAATTATATTACATAATAAGAACAAAAAACATTAGTAACATCAACCTTGTTATAGGAAAATTATTTATCTGATTGCTTTAAGATCATATTTTTTGGTTGTGAGGTGGGAAAAATAAAAGGCATCAAAATCTCTGTAGGGAAAATTAGCATTGTGGTAGAGTGGTGCTCTACCATGCTCTTTACTCAGAAACAGAATCTTAAGTTTTTTTACAGCTATACTTCACCACTTAAAATATAATTAATAGTGTACTTGAGAAACAAATGTCATACTTGAGGAACACTAAAATTCACTCAAATTTGGCAGTTTTTATTTTTGGTTGATTATTTTTATCAGTGTGCTACCTACTTGAGGGTTAACATTGGATGCATTCAGTTTTGGAACATGAAACTGAACACATCCCATGGGGTGGTTTATATCCTAACATATAAATATTTGTAGAACAACTTGGCACTAATAATATTAAGAGTAGGAGACCGGCAGAATTACTTAACAAGTACAGGTCACTGCTGAACAAAAGCCGTGAATTAGGGTTGAATTTGAAAGTGTCTGCAATTCTGCCCAGACACGATAGGAGGGAGTATATGATGAGAGCCTTGTCGATCGATTCGGCCGTGGAAAGATTGTGCAAGGCTCAAGGGGTAGAATATTTTTCAGCCTGGACTGTACTTGTTAACAGGAGAGATTGCTTCTACAGGGATGGGATACACTTAAATAGAAAGGGTGCAAGAATATTTGCTGATGCTATCGAGGCAGTGTTAGGTGGGTCGGAAAACTGCTAGCTTGGGGGGGAGACAAAGACCAATAGATTGACAGTAGCCACTAGCAGAGGTGAAAGAGATTCTTGCACTGCTTCTATTAGAATGAGCAGAAGCCTGAAAAACAAGATGCATGGTATTTCAGAGCCTGCTGCGAGCCATTGCGGTACAAGTAAACACATGGGTTGTGTTAGGGTAGCTAAGAATAGAAACAGGTGCAGGTATACTTGCGTGTACACCAGTGCTAGGAGTTTAGTAAATAAATTTGATGAATTTGAGGTATTGCTCAAAACATCAAAGGCAGATATTGTTGGGATATCAGAGACGTGGTGTCACACAGATATAAGGGATGCAGAACTGGAATTTGGGGAGTACAACGTCTACAGAAAGGATAGACAGGATAGGAAGGGGGGAGGGGTTATGCTATTAGTTAAGAAACACATAAAAACCAAGGAAGTGAAGCCAGTCAACATCGCTGGACAGTGCAGTGTTGAGTCAGTTTGGTGTAACATAAGCATTGGGAGATCAAAATTGAGAGTAGGAGTGTGCTATAGGCCTAATGACTCTGATGAGTATAATAAGGAACTGTACAGGGAAATAGAGTGGTCCAGTAAATCAGAGAGTCTTATAATGGGAGATTTTAATTTCCCAGATATTGACTGGAATTTGGTGGCTGGTTACTCACACACTAGCAGGGCTTTTGTGGATTTATTGGATGATTGTTTTCTACATCAGCATGTTCGGGAGGCAACTAGAGGGAGTAATACTCTTGATTTGATTATCAGCAGTGATTCTTCATGCATTAAGAATCTGCAGATAAATGAACCACTAGGTGGCAGTGATCACAGTGTGCTGAAGTGGGATTTACTCAAAGAGGTAACTACCATTAGGAGTAAAGGGAAGGGTTATTGCTTCCGTAAAGGTGACTACGATGGACTGAGACAGTATTTAAATTCTATACAGTGGGACCAACTGATGATGTTACCAACAGCAAATTCAAAATGGGAAGCATTCAAAGAACTTATCTTGGAAGCTACTAGGCTTTACATACCAACTAAGAAATATTGTTCAAGGTTTAGGCCAAAATGGATGTCAGATGAACTAATGAGGCATATGGCAGAGAAGAAAAATGCATGGGATACTTACAAATTAACACACGACACAGAAGCCTATGATAGATACAAGTTGATATGCAACCAAGTTACAAAGGAGGTTAGGCAGGCGAAGGCAGATTACGAGAAATCCTTGGCAAGGGATGCAAAGAAAAACAGCAAAGAGTTCTTTACTTATGTAAACTCTAGAAGGAAGGGGATGAATCAGATTGGTCCACTTGATATTGATGGGTCAACTGTTGATGATCCTGATCAGGTAGCTAACAAACTAAATGAATATTCTGCATCGACATTCACACATGAGGAGTTATTCAGCAAGGGGAATGCCAGAGGTGTATTCAACTCTAGCAGTAAGCTACAGAATCTTGAAATAACTGGGAGTAAAGTGGAGGAGAAACTGTTGAAGGTAAACACAAGAAAGGCACCCGGGGTGGATGGGATCTATCCAGTTATATTAAAGGAGGCAGCAAAGGAAGTAAGCAAACCCTTAGCCATAATTATGAGAGCTTCCTTGGACTCAGGGGAGGTACCCATAGACTGGAAATGTGCAAATGTGACCCCAATTCACAAAGGAGGATCAAAGGCTGACACAAGTAATTATAGACCTGTGAGCTTAACTTCTGTTCCAGGAAAATTAATGGAGGCACTGGTTAAAGAAGCACTGCAGGATCATTTAGACAAGACTTCAGTTATAGCTCAGACACAGCATGGTTTTGTTAAGGGGAAGTCTTGCCTGACCAACTTGATTGGATACTATGATGCAGTCACAAAAGAACTGGATGCAGGGAATAACTTTGATATTATATACTTGGATCTTAGAAAGGCTTTTGATACTGTTGCACATGGAAGACTGCTACACAAATTGGAGCAGTGTGACATTGGAGGCAAATTGCTGCTATGGATAAAGGGGTGGTTGAGGGGGAGAAGACAAAGAGTGGTAATCAATGGACACTGCTCATCGTGGACTAATGTTATTAGTGGAGTCCCTCAGGGCTCAGTGTTGGGTCCATTATTGTTTTCTGTATTTATAAATGATATTGATGATGGTATATCAAGCTTAATGTCCAAGTTTGCAGATGATACAAAGGTTGGCAGGGTTGTCAAGGACACTACTGACACTATGCTGCTGCAAAAGGATCTGGAAAGGTTGAGCAGATGGGCTGAGAGGTGGCAAATGAAGTTTAACATTGACAAATGTAAAGTACTACACATGGGAAACAGCAACCCCAGAGCAACGTATCAACTCTGTGGTACTACACTGACAGTGGTAGAGAATGAAAGGGACTTGGGGGTGGTTGTGCAGGCAGATATGAAGTTCTCTGAGCAGTGCAGACGGGCTGCAAGAGTAGCTCATGGAGTATTGTCAATGATATACAGGAATTTTTCCAGCAGGGATAAGGAGGTGATTATTCCATTGTATAAGGCAATGGTCAGGCCACACCTAGAGTACTGTATACAGGTCTGGAGGCCTCATTTCAAGAAGGATGTAGAGCTGCTGGAACGAGTACAGAGAAGGGCAACAAGATTAGTGAATGAACAAAGGGGTGCTCTTATGAAGAAAGCCTTAAGTTTTGCAAATTACAGTGTCTGGAGACTAGGCACCAGCGAGGTGATCTGATAGAGGTGTATAAAGCCTTGAATGGTTTAAGCATGCTCAATGCTGATGGGATTCTTCCTCTAGCTCAGAAAAATCACCTGAGAGGGCATAAATTCAAATTGAGGAAAGACAGATGTAGGATAGACGTGCGGAAATTTGCCTTTAGCCAGCGGGCGGTTGGTTGGTGGAACAGACTTCCATCCCTTGTGGCGGACGTTGATTGCCTAAATAAGTTTAAGGCTCAGCTGGACACCTATTTTGAACGAACAGAGAGGGGTGAAGTGGAAGTGGGTTTTTTTTTTTTTTTGGCTGATGCTGCATAAGCTTGCTTTCTTGCATCAAATGCCTCTACTAATGCTAATGCTAACTTTTAAAATCTCTAATTTGTTGTCTTGGATTTTAAAGCTGACTTAATCTGAATTAAAAAGTATAAAAAGCTCAGAAAGATGCAAATTAATGCCAGGATATGAATAGTTTATTAGAAATGTATTTTTGCATAAATTTGCATTGTTGTACAAATTTCAAAACCTAGGAATTTGTTTGTCATCTTCATCAGATGAAAACAACTCATGGAATTCATTGGGAGTTACATTTTTGGATTTATTTTTGGAGTTCTCAAACAGTAAACTTTTGAGATTATCAGTTTCTTATGGTAAACACAATTTTACATATTGGGGCATTGTTTGTAGAGAAGCCTTTGACTTTATAGTTATTGTTAAGTATCAAACAGACAACAAGGAAAGACTTGGTTACATAATCAGTCTCTCTTCAATTAAAAGCATTGTGGTCTATCTCACTTGTAGGTTTGAGGCTGTTGTCCGGATCATTTTTGTTATATTTAAGTTGAAATTTTTGAATTTAATGTTAAAATTAAACTAAGTGTTATCATTTAAATTTCATAATTTTTGAATTTAAATTTGTGTCATCAACTGCTTTTTTTTTTTTTTTTTTCTCATTTAGTAAGTTGTTTCCCATCCTTGGTTTGATTTAGTCTAAAAACATAATCATTGAAATTTCTGAAATGAATGTAAACCAGTTTTATTTTAAGAAAAAAAAATAAAAATAAAAAAACAGTTGTAGCAAGAGGATGTGCGATACAAATTATCCTACACATCTTGCTATTCCACAAAGCTGGATGTGTACTGAAGGGAATACGTTACATACATCTGTTATGTTGTTATTTTTACCCTTCAAATGAAATCAGATTGTCCTTGCTTCAGAAGTACACTAATGATATTTTTAGACAATACCAAGGATGGGAGACAACTTTTCCATTGATAAAAAAGCAGTTGATTGGGTAAAACTGTTAAATTTAGAAATCACAAAATCTGAGCTGTAATACTTTGTCCAATTTTAGCGTCAAATGGTGCCTTTTTTAATTGAAACACCCTGTATAGCATCAATAAGAGCAATATCACATTATTGCCTGTTCTTGTGGGTTTTGTGAGGACTATGTAAGGGAGTGCTGTATACATTTAGCACTTTAATTTCCTGTGTATTATAATAAAATGCCACAATCTAAATTTCTAAAAGAAAGAGCAAAACTAATTGAGTTAAAAAGTAGGCAGTAGTTCTTAATACAGGTTTTACTGGCATATACTATTACATGAGATGTGAAAGATGGCTGTGAAAAAAAAAAAAAAAAAAAATCAGCTTATACTGCAAATGCGACTGTCTGAATATTTAAGGCAAAAAATAAAAAGACATATGCCAGAATCTGATAATAGTTTTAAAAAAAAAAAGGAAGAAGGTGTAACCCCCCCTCGCTCTCAGGTTTTCTGCCTTGTCTCTGCTGTTTGCTGCCCTCTGTTTTATTTAAGCTATCAACTTCCACAACAACAGATGAAAGTTTGTTCTGGTAATCAACTACTTGCTGGCTAAAGGCAAACTTCAGCACATCTATTCTACAACTGTCTTTCCTCAGTTTGAATCTATGCCCCCTCAGGTTTGTGATCTGAGCAAGAGGAAGAATCCTATCAGCATTGAGCCTTCTCAAGGCATTCAAAGCCTTAAACACCTCAGTCAGATCACCTTGCAGATGCCTAGTCTCCAGATGTTGCAGTTTGCAGAACTGAAGCCTTTCTTCATAAGAGCACCCCTTCGTTCCTTTCGCCAATCTCGTTGCCCTTCTCTGTATCCAATCCAACAGTGCCACATCATTTACTGAAATGAGGCCCCCAGACCTGTATGCAGTACTCAAGATGTGGCTTGGCCATTGCCTTATACAATGGGATAATCACTTCCTTATACCTTCTAGCAAAATTCATATATATGATTGACAGAAACCCATGAGCTGTCCTGGCAGCCTGTCTGCACTGCTTGGAGAACTTCATATCTGACTGCACAACTACCTCCAGGTATTTTTCATTTTCCAATACCTTGAGTGTAGTACCATACAGTTCGTATATTACTCAGGAGTTACTCCCGCCCATATGCAGTACTTTGCGTTTATCAATGTTAAACTTCAATTGTCATTTCTCAGCTCATCTGCCTATCTTTTGTAGATCCTGTTGCAGTAGCATACTGTTATTAACCACTCTGCCAACCTTTGTATCATCTGAAAACATGGACATTAAGACTGATATGCTTTCATCAGTATCATTAATAAATACAAAAAACGACAATGGGTCCAGCACCGAATCTTATATAATTCCACTAAACATTAGTCCATGAAGAGCAGTGTCCATTGATAATCACTCTGTCTTCTTATATTCAACCATCCATTTATCCATATCAGTAACTTGCCCTTAATGCTACAGTGCTCCAATTTGTACAGCAGTCTTATGTGCAACAGTATCAAACACTTTCCTGAAATCCAAGTATATGATTTCAAAATTATTTTTTGCATCCGGTTTATTTGTCACTGAATCATAGTATCCAATGAAATTGGTCAGACAAGATCTCCTCTTAAAGAATCCATGTTGTGACTGAAGTATAACTGCACTCCTCTCTAGATGGTCCTGCATCACTTCTTTAACCAGTTACCCCATTATATTTCCTGGAACAGAAGTTAAGCTAATGAGTCTGTAATAATTACTCATGTCACCTTGTAATTGCCCTTTCACACATCTCCAGTCCACAGGGACCTCCCCTGAATCCAAAGAAGCTTTCCTTTGCTGCCTCTCTTAATATAATTGAATAGATCCCATCCATCCTATATGCTTTTTATGTTTAACTTCTGCAATTTCTCTTCCACTTTCCTCTCAGTTATTACAAAATTATTTAGGTCCCTGTTAGTTTGATAAACTTCTGCCATCCACTTCCCTAAAGAATTCCTCATGTGTGAATGTAGATGCAAAATGCCTGTTCGGTTTAGCAGCAACATGAGCAGGATCATCAACAGTTTCAATATCAATTGAACCAATGTGATTCATCCCCTTCCTTCTTGTGTTTACATAATTAAAGAAGTCTTTGCATCCTTTGACAAAAATTTCTCAATCTTCCTTGGCTTGCCTAACCTCCTTTGTGACTTGATTGCAGACTAGCTACCATAGACTTCTGTATCACCTGCATAATTTATATGCATCCCATGCATTTTTCTTCTCTTCCATGTCTCATTAGATCAGCTAACATCCATTTAGGTCTAAACCCTGAACAGTATTTTTTAGTTGATATGAAAAGCCTAGTAGTTTCTATGATTATTTCCCTGAATGCTCCCCAATTACAATTTTTATGCTGGTAACATCATTAGTTGGTCCCACTATATAGAATTACATACTGTAGTCCCCTTTATGAAAGCAAAAACTCTTCCCTTTACCTTTGATGGTAATTACATCTTTATAAATTCAACATCATTCCACTGTGATCACTGTTTCCTAGTGGTTCATATATCTGCAGCTTCTTAATGCATTTTTCACTAACCTGAGTGTAGTACCACACAGTGTACTGTTGGATTACTGCTACCAATATGCAGTACCTTGCATTTGTCCATGTTAAACTTCAGTTGCCATTTCTCAGCCCATCTGCCTAATTTTTCTTATAGGATCTGAGTTCAAATCATACTAAAAGGACTGGCAGAATTCTTAAAGACCTCTTCAATCAGGGCTGCAGTTAGCCACTCTCAGGTGGGGCAACAATCTTTTCCCTGTGAGTTGCAGAGTATTTTAGCCCACACAGTATGGAGGTTGACCTGTGAACACACCAGTGTTGCTTGATTTAGCTGAGGTGGTAATTGGTGGAGGGACAGAAGCACATGTGCTTGTGTTGACTATGGTTCAAGCCCAGAATGCAGTTAATGTTGTTTTTATTGTCAAAATAATTAGTCATAACCTCCTTTGACTACTATAATGGTCATGCCAGATTATAAAAAGAACTTGTAAAGACATAACATGATAAAGATATATATAAATTCATTGCACTATGACCAGAGTAGTTAATGCATCAAACTTCCGGAAATAACCAACTAACTCCCAGATATAGTTCTCTTATTACACTTACATCTCTTCTTTTTTTTTTTTTTTTTTTTTTTCTCTATTCCTGTCCTTTCCAAACTTGGAAAGGATGGGAATAGATGAGAGAAAAAAAATAGATAAACTTAATCCAATCCACTTTACCAAAAGCCTTCCTGATGTCATAAAGCACATTATATCTCTGCCAATTTCTAGTTTCCAGTCAGAATTTTTAGGTTTTCAGTTCCTCCTCATTCCACATCACATCTTTCTCTGAACTTGGTGCATTTTAGCCTTAGTTGCTAATGCGCCAATAAAATCCAAAACAAATCTCTGAACTTGTTAAAGATTGCAACTAATGATCAGTTTTTGTTTTAATCTTCTCCAGTATGGTCTAAGCTTTTCACCTTTGCTTTAATTCTCTTAAGAATTTTTAGAGGTATTTTTGAAATGTAGGGCATAGCCAGAAGTGTTTCAGATCTGCCAACAGCTCTTGTGAATGAGCTGTTGGCAGATCTGAAATGCCCACTGTCTCCATTTGTCTGCTCGCCAAAGGATTTTCTGAAATCCATCAGTTTTAATTGCAATAGAAAAAAAAATGAATAACAAGTAGAAATTTGAAGAAGGGAGAGATTAGGCTTAATTGTCTGTTCAATCTGTTATATCCTCCCTCTTTTTTTTCCATTGGGATTAAAATGGATTTCAGAAAGTTGTTTGGCAAATGTCTTTTGAAGTTGCTTGCAGATCTGAAACAGTTCTATTTTGTGTCCGGTCTTCCAGTTAAAATCAAGAATTTGTTGGAATTTCATCAGCACCTTGAGCTTTTCCTTACTCTGAGACGAGAGCTGAGCTTATCAGTTTTGGATAGAAATTTTATCTTATGAATGCTACTAAAGTTTTAAAAGAAAATTTTATGAACCAAGGCTAAGTAGGATGCTATCTGTTCAATAGGAAGTCACATTTTTCCTTATAAGTGCCTTCGTTCATAGTTAATCTATTGGGCCTTGCCATTTTAAATTGAATATATTGGTTACTGACAATATGCATTCCTAATGGTATTGCCAAATAACCTCTTGAACAACAAATAAGACCAGATTTCTAATATGTGATAATTGTATGTGCTGCATAGGTGTGTGTATTTGTAACAGTGTGATGTACAGGGTTGTACCAAAAGTAATGAACATCAAGCGATTATATTTGCACAAAATATTAGTGTATTGGAGTTGTCTCTCTGCCAGTGCCATCTATCCTTTCCATTAAGAATGCCGAGCTGGTGTGCATGCACACCACTTGAGTTCAACCTGTGCAGTTTAAGAAGAAGGCTGCCAGCAATGTTGTTTCATCAGTGTGAAATGATTGAATTCCTTATGAAGGAGGGAAAAATTCAATAGCAGATGTCTATTGGCAACGTTTTGATGCATATGGGGATGCCTGCACAAGTGCTAATTAACTGGTTGGCACCTCCGTAGCCAGGTGGGAAGGAGTAGCAGTGCGTAGCACATGCTTCTTGATTAGACCGGGGTTCGAGTCCGTCACCACCAAATACAGAGGATGCGGAAAGGTTAGGGAATGACCACTGCATATCCCCGAGCAATATGTCCTTATTTGCTAATGCTCCTAAAAACCAAATAACATAACAAGTGCTAATTGTGTAAAAATGGTAAAACATTTCAAGGATGAATATAGATATTGTTAATCAGCCATGCTGTGGTTGAATGAATACTGCTGAAAGTGAACTCAATCAGAAAGTGACTGCTGCTCAAAACACTGACTCTCGCCAAACTTTGTGGCAAACATATGGCAAAACATGTCATCATACAACACAACAGTATACCACCTCCACACACTGCATGTACAGACAATTGCGAAGTTCGTGTGGGAAGTGCACTATCACTTCCCCCCAACCCTAGACTGCTACCTTTTCGGACCATTGAAAAAGTACAAGGGCAAGCAATAAGTATGATGGTGAAGTTTAAAAAAGCCATGCATGTATGATTGCAAGGAATTGAAATACACTTCTACTAAAGTGGTAGTTTGAACCTTCTCCAACACTTCCAGAATGCAGTGATTTTGATGAATGTTGAAGTGCCCAAGTATTTCTGGGATTATTTGTTTCTATTTTTGTATTATTTTTATGTAAAATAAATTAGCTCACAATGTTAATTAGACTTGATAAGTTATAGCATATTATAGCAACAGATGTTATAGTAGTGGGGTACTACTTGGGAACCTTTGTCTCAGTTTTGCCACCACACCTGCTTGCTCATAACTCATATCATCAGATCCTGACAAAGTTGTACTCCAAGTTACAATGTGGTCTGGGTTTGTTTTACAGGAATGCATTTCTGACATGTCAGGTACTTGCTCTACTGTGTTTAAAATGTGAAGGGTCTTTTTTTTCTCTCTCTCCTTATGCAAAGGCATTTTACTTCTTAGTTATTTTAATACTTGAAATTAAACTATATCAGTTTCTCTAATTAAAATGAACCTAGTTAGCATAAATTCAGTATTTCTTAATAACATTTTTTGTCTTATTTTATTTATTTATTTTATTATTATTTTTTTTAACTTTTAGACAAGTGATGCTGTATCACTACCTGATCATGGAGTTAATACTGTGTTTGTAGAGCTTGGAAATACTAAGCTGGAACTATTACTTCCATTAGGAGATAAGAGTCCAATACAGAACTTTCTTGAAAAAAATAAGTCCGGCGGAATTCATCATATATGTTTAGAGGTAGACGATATTAGGGCTGCCATGGAAGACCTAAAACAACATAATATTCGTCTTTTGAATGAAACACCAAAGACTGGAGCCCATGGTAAGCCTGTGGCATTTTTGCACCCTAAAGATTGTGCAGGTGTACTAATTGAATTAGAGGAAGTATAAAATGGATTAGCAGATTATATATTCAAAAATATTTTCCCATAAAAACTGTAGTGCTAATCATATATGGTAGGTGCATTATAGGAAATGAATTGTGAGCTGTTCAGTTAACTAGATTTTGGCATCCTAATAGATATTAAAAGAAAAAAAAAATCAATTGAAAAATTGAACAGTTTAGTATAAATCTGCAATCGCATTTATACTGCAAAGGACCATTCAAAGCTATCGACATGAACTAAACAAATTCCAAGAAAGACTAAACTACTCAAAGGTAAAGATGTCATGTTATGTTTGAGGATTATTGAGACCTGCGGTCATCCTTGGTAGCGCGTCTAAGTGTTAACACAGTATGTAACATAGTAAAACAAAAGTACATAACATTTATTTCAACAATAAGAACACTATACAACAATGGATGGGATGCAAGCTACTAAAAGCCTTGAACCAGTATATTCCTTATATTTTGTAATATTGTATAATATAAAGTTAGCTGAAATTAACCTCTTTGCCCCCCCATTCCAAATCCTTAGTGTGATCAAAATCACACTAAGGGGGGGGGGTCAAAATCCTTAGATTTTGACCCCCCCATTCCAAATCCTTAGTGTGTGTCATTTATGCAAACTAAAAAAATTGTTCAGATAAAACTAAACTTAATTATCATCTGCTGCAATGAACTTAGGCTCACAGAACTGGTATATAGTATCAGTGATACGTGGTGTGTAGTTTGACACTATCAATGGTGCTATGGGTGGAATATATCCATTCTTTAGTTCCAAGAAGAGTGGAAAATTTTAGTGTACCTGCTGGACTACATGTAGCCCCAAGATGTCCAAAGTTATATATCAAATTCAGTTATCTAGGTGGTCATGATCATTCTTTTATATTAATTTGTCAATGTCCCCAACTTTGTAATTAACTATTTTTATTATTTATTGTTGTGACTTTCCACTCAACATGGTAGTCACCAGAGCCAGAACTAGGCAATCCTATGCCTGGGCAAAAGTGTTAAGTACGCCCCCATTATATGCATGTAGTCAATCTTTCAGTAGCATAGCTATTGTCACCAACACCCAGGGGCAACATGTTTTCCTAGCGCCCCTGATTGTGATAGATAATTCCTTCAGTTTGCACTCCCGAAGTTTGACACCTGGGAGGAAATCTCCCCTCTGCACCCCATTGCTACGCCTCTGCGAACTTTAGTAATTTATAAAAATTACTATTGCAACTGTCTACAATTACATATCTTTATTAATAAAATAATTTAAATAATACAATGAATATAACAAAACAAAAATATCAAAGAAAAAGAAACAAATATTTGTTTATATCTACAAAGAATTTAATTCTATATAAACTGCAAAGAAAGTATAACTACAAGAAATTAGAAAACCAGATAGTTTGTTTATATATCTAGTATAAAATCATAGAAACAATATTGCAAAATATAGTACTTTTAACATTATAACAAACTAAAAATATGCAATGAAGGTGTATTACTTTAATTGAGTTTTTCTTGCTATGAAGGACCTTTCATAAGAAGCTACTGTTACAGGCAGGGTAAGAAAAATTCATAGTGCTATTTCTATATTTAGATAAGTTTCTATTAGACAATACTCGTGAACGAATTGGAGAAGTAAAGGGGTTACAGATTTTATATCCTGATTTTTCAAATATCTGTTGGAATATCAACAGATATTTGGAAAATTGTTTGTCCTCCAGTGGTTAGTACCGGACGACAAACCAAAAAAGCTCAGAGGTGGGACATCACAAAATGGATCATACTTTTTAGAAGTTTGTAATTGGATTTCTCTGTTATTCTTATGATTCCATAAATTTCTGGAATCCTAAGTAGCATGTACAAAGATAATGCAGTATTTATTTTAATAAAATTTTTACTATTTGAACAAAGAACACAAGTTGACCAGAAGCTATTATCCATGTCTGGAATACGCCTCAATCTTTTGACTGGCATAGAAAGCAGTTGATTAGCATGACTTCATTATATGGAAATTTTCTTCATTCTACAGAAATTTTTAAATATAATTACCAAAAGTAATTCAAAAAATTTGCTATAAAGAAGTTTGTTAAACACAGGTCCAACAGTAATTCAATCAAAAGTGAAGCAATTTTAAAATATATAACTGGTCGAATGCACCTTTAAAGTGCTGCACCTGGGGCTGGTGCCCCCACTTGCCCCACCCTAGTTCTGGCTCTGGTAGTCACAGCTACAAGTGATAAATGAGAGGAATCTCAGTCCTGTCTGTACTCAAGTATGTTACCAACCATTCACCTTTGTGATTTCAGTAGCTTTTAAGATTTATATGCAGGACTGTGCCGGTCATTGTAGTAACAGAAAAGCTCAATTGTCAGCAGTAAAGAGTGGTACTGTAAGGCACAAAAGGTCTTATATCTTTGAGATGAGTCTCCCTCTGTTTATTTGTGCATATTTTGATTGCTGATAAATTGAAAACTTTTTTTTTTTTTTGTTAAAAACTTTTTTTAACAAAATATATTTTGTCAGGGAGCATTTATAGCAAAATGGCTTTATTAATAAGCACATATGACTTGAAAGTATCTTTTGTATAAAAAGAAGCAACTTTGTTACTTTCCTTGGAACACTATACTGCTTAACCATTTTGATACTGAGTTATTTTTGAGCTATTAACCCTATCTTCTGAGTTACTTTTCTAAAATTTCTCTTCTTTGAAAACATTGTTACAAAGAATAACTTAAGTATTAAGAATAAATTATGCAAAATTAAACATTTTCTTCTGCAATGTCCATGAATATTCTATTCTTTGCTGTTCTCCATAAATATTGTTATTTATGGAGAACATGTTATTTTATTCTTTATTTTGAGAATAAGAAAATATTCTCAGTTTTAAAAGGCTTGAATATTTTTAAGCGTGCTCCGATATTTGTTGTGTTTGGAGCATGAAATAATTTAAATAAATAAATCCCTTAGATTATTATAAATTGAAGTGGTAACCACAGTTCCTTATGCAGTTTTTTTCTTTTTTATTTCCCCACACGCGCGCACACTTTTAATCTGACATAGCACACCAACAATTATTGAATCATTCAAATTCATTCAGATTGCTAACACTTACAGAAATATTGTGATAAAGCAAGAGGTTCTTGATATACATGCATTATACCATAACGCTTATTATAGTTAGGTCTCTCATAACAATTTAAAAACATTATGTAGGCACTAACTTAGTTGTTAACATTAAGGAACACAAATTGTATTTTACATTGTTAAAATAAATATATAGTAATTTAATTATCACTAACGGTTTTGGAACTAGCTACATAATTCCTTTCTCAGAGTGACAGGAGTATGTTCAGGGTTACAACTTTCCTTTGTTGTTACTGTGAAAGAATATGTGACGGAACACCAAGAATTCAGAATAAACAACGTTCATTTTTAGTAACATACAAGAATCTCGAGAGAGAGAGGGGGGGTGCACAAGCAGGAACTGTGAAAAATTAAATGTTGGATGGACCTGTGATGCAAAACAACAGTGCTGGAATGCATACAGCATTCTGTATGGAGGGATAAATTACTAGCAGTTACTGTAGACATTCCTTATAGAGGGATAATTACTAGACTACAGAAGACCAACATGCTAAGGAAAAGACATATCAGGCAGACTACAGATCAATTCAGTAATAATGAATTTAAAAGTCAAGCAAATTTAAATTAAAGAAAAATAAATAAAATAATGAGTTATTAAAAACATTAAAGGGTATTTATAAAAGAATTTAAAAATATATTTTTCTTCCTATCCTTAAATGAATAAACAGTTTAATTAATAAACATAATAAAAAAACAATATCATTATATATTTGTGTTTTTAAAGTTCTTTTTAATGTTTTTAATAATGTTTTTTTTTTTTCCTTTAATTTAAATTTGCTTACCTTTTTTAACAGTTTCATTTTTATCATTACTGAAGATTTGCACAGCTCCTTTTTTTGTACAATATAAATGCAACCCTGGATATAATTTGTCATCTTTCCTTAGAATATATGTTGGTTTTTCTGTAGTGACTGCTACCAAATGTATGCTTCTCATCACTATTGTTCACTTTGAGTTTCACATCACAGGTAATCACAGGCCTGTCTGAAGAATAATATTACAGAGGTCCTACTTGTGTTCCCCCTCCTAACAGAGCAGTTTTCATATCTATAAACATATTTTGCTTAATTGCATTATTGATGTCCTCTGGAACTGTGATGGCACTCTGATAATAGTAACAATATAAATGCAACCCTGAATATCCAACAGTTGCTCAGGGGATGGAAATATTTCAGAAACTGTGTCAGTGATAATTAAATCATTGCCTTTTTCAACAGTGTAGTGTAGTTTGTATTCCTTAACTGTTAATGATGTAGTTGCAGTAAGGGTTGCTATCTTCCAGGAGATTTCAACAGGAATGCTTCAGCATCCCTTTCGGAATCTCTTTGGAGCTGTTGCTTATCTCAGGCATTTCCTGTATTCACATATGGCATCATGGATTTCTAAGATCTCTCCCTGTGTAGGGACTTTGTCCTATCCATAGAGATGTAGTTTAGCTTAATCATAATGGAGTTAAAATTAAAACAAATTGCAGCTTCTCATTTCATGAGTTGAAAATAGCAAAATTCCTTTTGTGAAGCTTTTAGTTTAGTTGCAGTAAGGGTTGCTATCTTCCAGGAGATTTCAACAGGAATGCTTCAGCATCCCTTTCGGAATCTCTTCGGAGCTGTTGCTTATCTCAGGCATTTCCTGTATTCACATATGGCATCATGGATTTCTAAGATCTCTCCCTGTGTAGGGACTTTGTCCTATCCATAGAGATGTAGTTTAGCTTAATCATAATGGAGTTAAAATTAAAACAAATTGCAGCTTCTCATTTCATGAGTTGAAAATAGCAAAATTCCTTTTGTGAAGCTTTTAGTTTAAATATATTTTTGTGAAGATATTTACCTTAGAGGTTATTGATGGGTAAAATTTTTAGATGCTACGTTCATCTGACATATTTAGTAATCTGTGAATAAAATGGGATTGTTCTCATTCGAAATGTATATTGGGTCTGAGGATTATTTCTAAAGTGGAATGAGGGTACAAGTTTAAGTTATTTTTATATTATCTTGAAAAGTACTTCAGAAAATTTGGGAGTATGCAAATGTGACTTATAAACTGTTAGAAATAACTTTCAAACTGCAGTTCTGCTAGTTAGGTTTGAGTAATCATGGTCTCATTGATTGGGACACATAAATATACAGAAGATGATTGGAGGTGTCATTTTTTGCTCCTACTGTTATTTTCTCTAGGAGGGTATTCATTTTTTAACTCAAATCTATTTACTGTTTATTAGAGATCTGATATAAATAGAGGGCAAAGTAGGGAAAATCAAACAGTACAGTAATGCTAATAAACAAAGTATTTCTCTAATTAAAATTAATATCTCAAATAGATTTTTTTTTTTTTTTCTAGTATTATTAAACTTTTTTTTTTTTTTTAAACTCAGACTGTAATATAAGAATGCTCAGTTATTAACAAGATTTGTGTAACTTTGTTTTAATGATAATGAAGATATGATTTGCCATCTGACAAGCAGTCATTAGCTCTCACAAAATTAATATTATTGGCCGCATTGGGAAACTGGAATTTAAACTTAAAATCCGCAAATGTGTAGAGGAGGACAAAAAAAAATATAGTTATGCTGTAAAATAAAGCATTTTGCTAATATAACTTTAAATGTTTAGTAGGGGTTACAGAAATAACTTATCATACACAGTTAGAATACAACTTTGAAACTGCAGTTTGGCTGGCCGGTTTTGGATATTCATTTGTATATCAAATGATAATATCATTTGATATATGAATAACCCAAAAAATATACAACCATCTTATCAAGATATCATGAAGAACATACATTTTTATGTATTTTACACTACACTGACGAAAGGGCTCTCATGTGCTTCCAGAGACTGTTGTTTCTGCTGCAGCTAATTCTTTCAGAGAGTGCAAAAATTATTTGCACAATAAGATGATAAGACTCCAATTTGTCAAGATATTCAGTCTCGCTCGGCAGTTGCTTACCTTTATTAAAGTGGAAGCCATACCTAATGAAATCAAGTAATGGTGAACTAAATTCTAGCCCACCATAATTCCCTAAAAGTTTTAAAAAGAAGAATTGTTTGTGGGACTTCACCTTGTGAAGAACTACAAAGCCTCAGTGAATGAAACTTTATAGACTTAGCTGTTAACTGCTCCACAGCTCCTGGAAGGGAGTATATAAGCCTTTATTTCAAACTTGTTTTTCTGAAATCTTAAAAGTAGATAAGTGAGTAGATCATTTCCATATTGTTTTACTTCTTTAATTTAAATTTTAATGCTTAACTGTAAGCTGTAATGCAGTTATCCTCTAAAATATATTGGTTTATTTTTATTTTCTATTTTTGTTGAATACCACACAATCTTTGACAATTTTCCACCTTGACCGGCTTGATATGAATGGTATAATTGTTGATGATCCTGTATAGGAAACTAAATAAATATTTTGTATCTACATTCCACATGAAGAAATTTGTAGATTGGATTACCAGGTCTCTGTTTAATATTGATTAGATGTTAAATGATTTTGTAATAATTGAAAGGAAGTAGGAAAATAAATTTCTGAATCTAAAAGTGAGCAAAGCAACTGCATTTGATGGAATTTATCCACTTGTATTAAAAAGCTGCAAAAGTGGTAGTCAAGCATTTAGCCATCAGTAATGAGAATATGCTTAGTATTAAATTAGAAGTCCCTGCAGATATGCCTATCTGTTATTCACACAGAGTGACCAAATGGTGTACAGTATATGCTGTTTGATCAACTGCGTAACATTATGTGTAAAATTTGATATACGAATAATCCAAAAAAAAAGTCATGTAACTCTTTTTGAGACAAAGGAAGCAGATGTCATGGCACATTGCATTGCTGTGAGTTAAAAAAAAAAAAAAAAAAAATTTGTAATTATATCCCTTTTTAAAAATAACAAATAGCCATTGCAAAGTGCAAAATAATATTTTCAAACTAGTCTCAAATCTATTTACTCTATATGTACCATGGTCTCAAGCAGTGGTCTGCAACTGGTGGACTATGGGTCCTTTTGTGCTGCCCACCTACAAATTTTGATAAACCAAAAATGCAGAAACAGAGAAACAAGGAGAATTTTAATAAAATTTGGAATGCTTTAACTAAACCAGTGATTGACCAAAATGAAGAGGGAAGGGTTTATTTATATTATAATAAATAAGTATAATAAAAAATTTGCCATGGTTTCAAAAAAAACTTGGACATTCATCCTGATATACCTTCATCAATATCATTGATGAATACACAAAACAACAATGGACCCAGTGCCGAACCCCAGGGAACTTCACTAATAACATTTTGTCCACGAAGAGCAGTGTCCATTGATTACGACTCTCTATCTCCCATTCAACCATCAATTTATCCATTATAGCAACTTGCCCTTAATGCCATACCGCTCCAATTTGTACAGCAGTCTTCCATGTGCAACAGTTTCAAAAGCTTTCCTGAAATCCAAGTATATGATATCAAAATTATTTTTGACATTCAGTTCCTTTGTGACCACATCATAATATCCAATCAAATCGGCCAGACAAGACCTCCCTTTAACAAACCCCATGCTGTCTTAACTATTACTGCAGTCTTGTCTAGATGATCCTGCATACTTCTTTAACCAGTGACTCCATTATTTTTCAACCAACACAAGTTAAACTAACAGTCTATAGTTACTTGTCACCTTTTGAACCCCCTTTGTGAATTGGTGATACATTTGCATAACTCCAGTCCGTGGGGACCTCACCTGAGTCAAAGGAAGCTCTCATAATTATGGTTAAGGGTTTACTTACTTCTTTTGCTACCTCCTTTAATATAACTGAATAGACCCCATCCACCTCAGGTGCCTTCCTTATGTTAAACTTCAACAACTCCTCCACTTTGCTCTCAGTTATTACAAAATCACTTTGCTCCCTGTTAGAGTTTGATAAACCTCTGCCACTCCCCTCATTGAATAACTCCTCGTGTGAATGTAGATGCAAAATACTCATTCAGTTTATCAGCTACCTGAGCATGATCATCAATAGTCAACCCATCTGTTAAGTGGTCCAATCTGATTGATCCCTTTCCTTCTAGAGTTTACATAAGTAAAGAAATCTTTCCTGTTTTTCTTTGCATCCTTTGCCAAAGATTTCTTGTAATCTGCCATACGCTTCTGTATCACCTGATAATTTGTGCATTCCCATACATTTTTCTTCTCTGGCACGAGCCTCATTAATTCATCTGACATTCATTTAGTCCTAAACCTTGAACAGTATTTCTTTGTTGGAATGAAAAGCCTAGTAGCCTCCAAAATTAAGTCCCTGAAGGCTTCCCATTTAGAATTCAATGTTGGTAACATCATCAGTTGATCCCACTGTACAGAATTTAAAAACTGTCAGACCCCTGTAGTCACCTTTACGAAAGCAAAAGCCCTTCCCTTTAGCCTTGATGGTAGTTACATCTCTGAGTAATTCCCATATCAGTACATTGTGACCACTGTCACCCAGTGGTTCCTTTATCTGCAAATTCTTAATGCATGAATATTCACTGCTGATGATCAGATCAAGACTATTACTCCTGGTTGCCTCTCGAACATGCTGCTGTAGAAAACAGTCATTCAATAAATCCAAAACAGTCTTGCTAGTGCGAGTGACCAACCCACAAGTTCCAATATATCTTAAGAGTTAAAATCCCCCATTATAAGACAATGATTTACTGGCCCACTCAATTTCTCTGCATAATTGCTTATTATACTCATCAGATTCATTTGGCCTATAGCACACACCTACTCTTATTTTTCCTTTCCCAGAGCATGTCACACAAAACAGACTGAACATTGCATTGTCCACCAATATCAATTGGATTTTCTTTGGTTAGGTTAAGAAAATGTTACGTTTTTATTCATAATTTGCAATTAAAAGAAAATTATATACTTCTTCATGAAATAATTTAGTACCATAGACTACAGTTTGTCAAGCTGTATCAATAGTACAATTGTACTATTGATACAGCTGACTTTTTTATGTAAACCCCAAACCCGAGAGGTATTAGAACCTATAGTACTTAGTACCGTGCTTGGGTTGGAGGTTGAGAAGACAAAAGAAGATATTTGTTGACATTCGACTTGAACTTCTGTAGACTGTAATTTTCAGGAAATACGTGTGAAGGAAGGTTGTTCCAGAAAACGGCAGTTGAATGAATAAACGAGGAAGATGAAAAGTTGGTTCTGTGAGTTTGAAGTTGGACAGTAAATGGCTGGTGGCGGCACGTGTTCGGACTGTTTTGAAAGAGTGAGCGGGAATTATAGAAGACAATTCAGAAGAACAGTGCCCATGGAAGTATCTGTAGAAGAGGCATGCAGCAGAAACAGTACGTCTATGAGAAAGCGAGTGGAGAGACTCTGTTAGAGATGAATCATTAATTAACCTAACTGCTCTCTTCTGAATGGAATCAAGAAGCCTGAGAGAGGTTTGGGGGGCACCACCCCAGATGTGGGAACAATATTCCATGGCAGGCCAGATTTGCGATTTATACAGAGTGAGCAGCTGTTTGGAAGAAAAGTAACGCCGAGAGCAAAAGAAAACCAAATTTTTTTTATTTGCAGAGTAAGCAATATTTGTAATGTGCTTGTGCCAAGAGAGATTAGAAGTCAGGGTAATCCCCAAAAGAGATATATCATTTTGCCTAGAAATCGGAGTGTCACTAAAGATAAGATAGGAGCAGAAGAATCCTTTTTGCGAGATACAAACTGAGTTTTAGAAGTGTTGAAATCAACTAAGTTGTCTTTGCTCCACTGGAGAATTACCTGAAGATCAGCAATTAAGGAATTGGTAGCAGATTTTCGAGAAGTTGATGCTGATTGAGCAGGACAAGGTTTCTCAAAATGGAAAGTGGAATGCAATGTGCTATCATCAGCAAAATTATGGATAGGATTTCCAGTCAATGGAAGGTCATTAATATACAAGAGGAAAAGAGTGGGGGGGAAGAACTGAACCTTGGGGGACACTGGCATTAGTGGAGAAGTTAGAAGACAGAGCCATCACCCTCAGTGAGCGATCAGAGAGAAAACTGGATAACCAATTACTAAAAACAGTTGGAAAACCATAAGATGGAAGCTTGTTTAGAAGACCTTTATGCCAAACACAATCGAAAGCCTTTGAGATGTCAAGAACTACTTGTGTTTCCCCGAACCTTTCCATTGAATTAGTCCATAAATGGGTAACATAAGCCAGAAGATCACCAGTGGATCAACACTGACGGAATCCATACTGGCGATCGTTGATCAGACGGAAGGTTTCTAGGTAGTTTTAAGAGTTGGCGGTTAATTGATTTCTCCATTACTTCACAGAAAGAGTAAAAGTAATTGCAATGGGACGATAATTGGATGGGAGGGATTTGTCACCCTTTTTAGGAACTGGCTGGATATGAGCAAATTTCCAAACAGAAGGAAAAACACCTATGGAATAAGAAAGTGAAAAGAGGCGGCAAAGAATAGGAGTAAGTTCAGGAGCACAAGTTTTGAGAACAAGTGGAGAAATACCATCGGGACCTGGAGCTTTCTTAGCATCAAGATTCTTCAAAATCCTTTTGACGGAAGACCACAGAAGGCATTGAATGGAGTGTGTTGGGAATGGTGGGAGGTGTTTTACCAAGATCATTAATACATGAGTTGGAAGAAAAATGGGATGCTAGCAGGTCAGCTTTATCCTTGGCTGAAGTGACAACAGAACCATCTGAAGTGACTACAAGAAAATGTTCATTAGCGAGGTACCATACATAGTTGTATCTGACCACAGATTAAAATTTAAATTTGAATTTTACTTTGCTTCATAAAATTGTAGCAATGTAATTAGTTTTCTGAAGCAAAGCTAAGAGTGTTCACAAGGCCACTCCTTGTGAACTATTCTGAGATATTTGTCAAGTCCAATGACTATCACCAGTACGGTGTCACCTGAGTATTGTGTGTATGCATGAGTCACAATGTGCATTTCCTTAGCACTGTCACAGCATGAGATGTGACGGCACTCGTTAGCCACTCATGAATTTCGATTCTGCAGTCATATGTTGGCTTCCTTCACAAGCTGGAATAGTTTTTAAATTCGTGACAGCTGTTTAGAATATGGCTTGAATATTGCTGTTTTATCTATGAATGTTTGATTTGCTTGGAAATGTGCTTTTGAAATGCCTTTTCAATGCAGATTGCTCAGAAGATGCGATGTAATCAAACTTCACTAATTCAGACTACCATTTTCTTCAATTGTATTTTATATATGCAGAACAGAGACTTCCTAAACAAGAATTTAAATGATAGAATTTCAAAATTCTTTCAGAATGGGTTTGTATGGTTTCAGAGTCACTATTAGCACTATTTAAAAGAACTTTGAGGATACCTTTCTTAAAATGAATTGCACAAAATGAAATTCATTGATGCCGACAATTTCTGTGGCAGCTGGTGCCACACAAAATGCATTTTCATTCTCTAGTGCTTGAGATTGTGTGACAATCTTAATACCTATTAAGAAATATTGTTCAAGGTTTAGGCCTAAATGGTTGTCAAATAAACTGAGACTCGTAACAGAGAAGAAAAATGCATGGGATGCATATAAATTTCAAGCGACTCAGAAGCCTATGGCAGATATAAGTTAGTCTGTAATCAGGTCACAAAGGAGGTTCGGCAGGCGAAGGCAGATTACGAGAAATCCTTGGTAAAAGATGCTAAGAAAAACAGCAAGGATTTCTTTATTATATAAACTCTAAAAGGAAGGGTATGAATCTGATTGGTCCGCTTGACATCGATGGTTCGACTGTTCATGATCCTGCTCAGATAGCAAACAAACAGAATGAGTATTTTGCATCTACATTCACACATGAGGAATTATTAAGGTTTGAAAATGACAGAAGGTTATCAAATTGTAGCAAGATACTTAATGATTTTGTAATAACTGAGAGCAAAGTGGAAGAGAAATTGAAGTTCAACGTAAGAAAAGCACCTGGGGTGGATGGGATCTATCCAGTTATATTAAAGGAGGCGGCAAAGCAACTAAGCAAACCCTTAGCCATAATTATGAGAGCATCCTTGGACTCAGGGGAGGTTCCCACGGACTGGAGAAGTGCAAATGTATCCCCAATTCACAAAGGGGGATCGAAGGGTGACAGGAGTAATTACAGACCAGTAAGTTTAACTTCTGTTCCTGGTAAAATAATGGAGTCACTGGTTAAAGATGCATTGCAGGATCATCTAGACAAGACTGCAGCAATAATTCAGACACAGCATGGGTTTGTTAAGGGAAAGTCTTGTCTGACAAATTTCATAGGATATTATGATGTGGTTACAAAGGAACTAGATGCAAAAAATAATTTTGATATCATATATTTGGATTTCAGGAAAGCTTTTGACACTGTTGCGCATGAAGACTATTGTACAAATTGGAGCAGAATGGTATTAAGGGTAAGTTGCTACAATGGATAAAAGGATGGTTAAGTGGGAGAAGACAGAGGGTCATAATCAGTGGGTGCTGCTCTTCTTGGACTAATGTTATTAGTGGAGTCCCACAGGGTTCGTTGTTAGGTCCACTGTAGTTTTGTATATTTATCAATGATATTAATGAAGGTATATCAGGCTTCATGTCGAAGTTTGCAGATGATACAAAGGTTGGCAGGGTTATTAATAACAGTAATGGCAGTGTGCTACTGCAACAGGATCTAGATAATTTGGGCAGATGGGCTAAGAAGTGGCAACTGAAGTATAACCTTGACAAATGCAAAGTACTGCATATGGGTAGAAGTAACCCCAGAGAAATGTACCAACTGTGTGGTACTACACTTAAGGTGGTAGAAAATGAAAAAGACCTGGGAGTAATTGTGCAGGCAGATATGAAGTTTTCTGAGCAATGCAGACAGGCTGCCAGGGCAGGTCATGGGGTTTTGTCAATGATATATAGGAATTTTGCTAGCAGGGAAAATGTGGTGATTATCCCTCTGTATAAGGCAATGGTCAGGCCACGCCTTGAGTACTGCATACAGGTCTGGAGGCCTCATTTTAGGAAGGATGTAGATTTACTTGAGCGTGTACAGAGAAGGGCAACAAGATTGGTGAGGGAAATGAAGGGATCCTCTTATCAAGAGAGGCTTAAGTTCTGCAAATTGCAGTGGCTGGGGACTAGGCACCTGCGCGGTGATCTGATTGAGGTGTATAAGGCCTTGAATGGGTTGAGCACGCTGAATTCTGATGGGATCCTTCCACTTGTTCAGATTACGAACCTAAGGGGGCATAAATTCAAATTAAAAAAGGACAGATGTAGAATAGATGTGTGGAAATTTGCCTTTAGCCAGCGGGTGGTTAATTGCTGGAACAAACTTCCATCTGTTGTTGTGGAAGTTGATAGATTGAATAAATTTAAGGAGGAACTGGACAGGTATTTGGAGGGAATGGTGTGATTTATTTATTTATTTTTTTTTTTTTTTGGCTGATGCATAATTGCAGGATCATTTAGACAAGACTTCAGTTATAGCTGGGACACAGCATGGTTTTGTTAAGGGGAAGTCTTGCCTGACCAATTTGATTGGATACTATGATGCAGTCACAAAAGAACTGGATGCAGGGAATAGCTTTGATATTATATACTTGGATCTTAGAAAGGCTTTTGATACTGTTGCCCATGGAAGACTGCTACACAAATTGGAGCAGTGTGACATTGGAGGCAAATTGCTGCTATGGATAAAGGGGTGGTTGAGGGGGAGAAGATAGAGAGTGGTAATCAATGGACACTGCTCATCGTGGACTAATGTTATTAGTGGAGTCCCTCAGGGCTCAGTGTTGGGTCCATTATTGTTTTCTGTATTTATAAATGATATTGATGATGGTATATCAAGCTTAATGTCCAAGTTTGCAGACGATACAAAGGTTGGCAGGGTTGTCAAGGACACTACTGACACTATGCTGCTGCAACAGGATCTGGAAAGGTTGAGCAGATGGGCTGGGAGGTGGCAAATGAAGTTTAACATTGACAAATGTAAAGTACTACACATTTGAAACAGCAACCCCAGAACAACGTATCAACTCTGTGGTACTACACTGACAGTGGTAGAGAATGAAAGGGACTTGGGGGTGGTTGTGCAGGCAGATATGAAGTTCTCTGAGCAGTGCAGACGGGCTGCAAGAGTAATTCATGGAGTATTGTCAATGCTATACAGGAATTTTTCCAGCAGGGATAAGGAGGTGATTATTCCCTTGTATAAGGCAATGGTCAGGCCACACCTAGAGTACTGTATACAAGTCTGGAGGCCTCATTTCAAGAAGGATGTAGAGCTGCTGGAACGAGTACAGAGAAGGGCAACAAGATTAGTGAATGGAACAAAGGGGTGCTCTTACGAAGAAAGGCTTAAGTTTTGCAAATTACAGTGTCTGGAGACTAGGCACCAGCAATGTGATCTGATAGAGGTGTATAAAGCCTTGAATGGTTTGAGCATGCTCAATGCTGATGGGATTCTTCCTCTCGCTCAGAATAATCACCTGAGAGGGCATAAATTCAAATTGAGGAAAGACAGATGTAGGATAGACGTGCAGAAATTGCCTTTAGCCAGCTGGTGGTTGGTTGGTGGAACAGACTTCCATCCCTTGTAGTGGAGGTTGATAGCCTAAATAAGTTTAAGGCTCAGCTGGACAGGTATTTTGAACAAACAGAGGGGTGAAGTGGAAGTGGGGTTTTTTTTTTTTATTTTTATTTTGGCTGATGCTGCATAAGCTTGCTTTCTTGCATCAAATGCCTCTACTAATGCTAAAATTCCATCCTGATATCATTGCTGGATTCTTCAGTGATTTGGAGTGGTTCTTAGTTGCTATGTAGAGCTTGTCCATGTACATCAGGTGGGAGAGGGTGTACAGGTTTTTCCTTCCTTCTTTGAGGTTATGTTCATATTTGCTGTTGTTGAGCTTGGTGGGTAGCAGGTGGAGCACTAGGCAGAACCACAGTGGGCTCAGGGCATCTCCTTGGATGATTCCTCTCTGATGGTGATCGGTCTGGTTGTGATGTTCTTGACCTTGATGGTGGTACTCCATTTCACCATGGTTGCTTCTAGGAAGTTTGTCACTTTCAGATTGATTATGTAGATCTTCAGCATCTCTGTTAGCCAGCTATGAGGCACAGAGTTGAAGGCCTTGCAGTAATCAGTATACGCTGTGTACAGGAACTATTGAATCTTGAAACTTTGCTTGTTGCCCAGTGAATTAAATTAAATAAACATTTCTGTTTACTTACGTTGAATAAAATCAGTGTTCTCAGAAATTGAAATCTGATGTTAATTTTCTTCTTTTCAAGTGTTTCTATATTAAGGGTTTAGTCTGTTGTGTTTGGGATTACCATTCAAAATATAATACAGTAGAGCATCAGTTATCTGTAATAATTAATGTCAGACCTCTTCCAGATAGAAAAATTTTTCGGATAATTGAACGTAAGGTAAAATTAAATTCTGTTATAATGTATTAAGGTAAAAAAAAACTTTAAATAGCGTGAAAAAAAAACGAATTTGTTTAATTAAAAAAATAATAATGACTTATACATAAAAATTTGCACATTTACATATGTATGTATATTCGGATAGGTATTTTACTGCAAATTTTATGTGGAAAAAAATTTAAAGTAATATATTAAAATAATGTTTGATCGTTTCTTGTTTTGTTGTGACTTTTTTCTGCTGCTAAATCTCTTAAGTTCCTTAATAATATCAATTTGATTATATCACATTCTTCCTGATTTTCTGCCAATTTCAGTGCTGTTTCTTTTCATTGACGTTTTACCGTAAAAAACTGAGAACAATAATAAATCGTACAGTTTCGGGCCGATATTACTGTATCCTTACTGAATCTGGACCTAAAGTAAAAACGGGGGCTCACATCTGGCGAGTATGGGCTTGGCAAACCCAGGGTCCTGAGCTGGATATCATCATTCTTCTCTTTCTTGGTGATTCCTTTCTACTTCTCTCTCTCTCAGGGTAACTCGGGAATTTTTTTTTTTTTTTTTTTTTTTTCGGCTGGTGCAGCATAAGCCTCGGGCTTCCTTGTACTGTGTGGCTAATAATAATAATACACTTGCTTTCTTGCATCACATGCCACTACTACTACAAATCAACAACTACAAATTCCATTGTAACGGTCTATATATATATATATAGCCCTATTGTCTGTATGCAGCAAGCTCCTAGAGTGTCTCCTCCATGTACGGATCCAAAGCCACTATGAGAAAGCAAACCTAATATCTCCAAACCAATATGGTTTCAGACCAGGGCGTTCCACGGTTGATGCTCTACAGGCACTGCTCACTGAGGCCCACCAAGCAGACAGAAAATACTTCCTGATGATTACAATTGATTTTGCGGGAGCGTTCGACACCCTTTGGTGGCCGAGCGTCCTCCGCAGACTCAGGCAAGCAAATGTACCGGACAATTTGTTCAATATCATGAAAAGCTACCTCTCAAATAGGGTAATCACAGTAAATGCACCTTATCAGAAACTCACAAGACGGATACACCGTGGCTGCCCCCAGGGCTCGGTCCTGGGGCCGACCTTATGGAACATGGTGATGGACGAATTTCTATGCCTTGACCTCGGGGAGGTTCGTTCACAAGCCTTTGCTGATGATCTCATCCTGATGGTGACTGCAAATTCCAGGGCCCAGCTTGAGACATTGGCAAACCATGCACTCCAAATCCTCCAGGACTGGGCAAAAACACACTGCTTGACCATATCACCATCAAAAACAAACTCTCTGCTTCTTAAAGGAACTCTCTGTATTACAAGACCACCACAGATTAAAATTGGAAACAAGACCATAAAGTTGTCAGAGCAACTGAAATATCTTGGCATAGTACTAGATAGAAAACTCTCCTTCCAAGCTCATCTCAAATACATCAGAACCAAAGTGAGAAACTATACTGCCATGGTTGCTAGGATATCCCGTCGGGACTGGGGTCTCAGCAAGCGAACCCTCTCGTACTACAAGGCTATCTTCATCCCTGTGATTACGTATGCAGCCGGAATTTGGTTTGGCAAGGCTACGACTGCAGTAAACAGACGAATCCTGGATTCCACTCAACGCACGGTCCTGCTCTCCATCTCTCGTGCCTGCTGCACTGTGAGTACTCACGCCCTCCAGGTCCTGGTGAGGGCCCTCCCCCTCGACCTGGAGGTGGTGAGAAATGGAATGTTGTATCATCTGTCTAAGGGCGTGTCTCAGACCTGCTTGGGATTCGAGCTGAATCTTACCAACAACCAAAAATTTGAGAAGAGGAGACTTCAAGCACACATGCAGTGGGTGTGGCAGAACCGCTGGACAAATTCAACCAAGGGGGAAATCACCAGGAGATTCATCCCAGATGTTAGCAGAATCTATCCAAAATCCCCATTATGGTTTTCTCCAGGCTTGTATGCCACGTATTTGCTTACTGGCCATGGTTCAATAAAGGCAAAACTAACAACCTTTGGCCTAGAAGAGGACTCAACATGCGCCTGTGGAGGAATTGAGGACTGGGATGCGCCTCATGCATGAGTGCCCCCTCTACGATGACCTCCGCTGCCAGCTTATCACAAAGTTGACTTATATACCAAAAGGCAAAGAAAACCACTTACTGGATACTAAGGAAGAGTATCAAGCTCTCACCAACTATGCACAGCAGCTTTTCTTGAGGAGAAGACAACTAATTGCAGCAACATGATAACCCTCTACTAAATGAACCCAGGGACCCTGATGGTACTGGAACCAGGCAGCTAAACTTAACCAGCATTACCATCATTGGTGTGAACTACTATACATTCTCCAAAATGTCACCCACCAAAGATAACTACCAAATAACTACCTTTGAATAGAGACAACCCACAAATTAAGACAATCTAAGAAAGACAAAAGGTTCTTATTCTTCTGGACTTGTCTCTCATGGATGTGACCAATAAGACAATCTCCTAGATAAAGACTGACAATGCCACCGGCATGCCATTGGATGTCAACTTCTTTTCTTGGCCAACTAGCATTCCGAACCATGTACCCTAACTTGGTTCACTTTAATACCCCCTCCCCTGGTAGGGAGAGGGAGGGGACGGGTTTCTGTCTCCTCCCCCTCCCTGCTACACCCTTTTTTTTCTCCTGGTGGGGCCAGTCTCCACTGACCTTTCTGGGGTTGCCTTCCCTATCATCCCCATATTTCTATCTGTCCCCCCCCCTTCCTCAGTCTTCACCCCTACTCTAACTAAATATGCATTTTATTCTATTTCATTTTTATTTTATTATAATTTTTTTTTATTATTACTATTACTTTTTATTTTTTTTATTTATTTTTTTTATTTATATTTATTTTATTTTTTTTATTTATTTTTTTTTATTTTTATTTATTTTATTTTTTTTTTTTATTTATTTATTTTTTTTTATTATTTTTATTTATTTTTTTTATTTATTTATTATTTTTTTTTTTTAATTTTTTATTATTTTTTTTATTACTTTTTATTTTATTTATTTATTTATTTTTATTTTTTTATTATTATTTTTTATTTTATTTTATTTATTTTTTTTTTTTTTTTTTAGGCCCTTGCCACTGAAATCTTAGGAAATTAGGTGGCAGGGCCTGCCAGAGTAATTACTTCTAATGCGATCCCTCTATGCCTGACCTGCCTCCTCGGGGTTAAGTGTGGGCAACGGGGGGTCCCACTAGGGGCCCAACGGCTAAAAGGTCAGAGGAACAACACAACATGACACTACACAACATAAACATGTACCTTACACTTTTTAAAATCTCCGGCCTTCACAGTGTTCTGTGTTTCATAAACAGAGTACACAACACGGAGATGGGGGAAACCTCTTGGGCCGTTAGACAATGAACACTTTACACTTTACACTTTTTGTAACGGTCTATAAAGTGCCTATATCCCTTTTGCAATGGTTTCCTTGTAAGATCCATGTGCTGTTTTGTTGACTTCTTTGTGGTCCCCCATAATGTTCTAACTTTGCTGTAGTTTCTAGCTGGGATGTTGGTGGATGATATAGCTTTGGTATATTTTATAAACCAATGAAGATTATTTCTGGCTATCAGTGTAAATACTCTTAGCTTTTGGTTAAGGTGAGTGCTTTCTTTGTTATTCATTTAAATTTCCAGTGCCCGGGCTGTTTTGTATGAGTTTATAGCACAGTTCATAAGGCCATTCGTCTTAGTCGACTGGAGCACATACTAGGATGTATTTGTTACAAGCAAATATTCCTGTGATCTCTAATTCAATATGATTCTTGCCCTTTGAGAAAGGATCTTTGGACAAGTGTTAGCATTAGTAGAGGCATGTGATGCAAGAAAGCAAGCTTATGCAGCATCAGCCAGAAAAAAAAAAAAAAAAAAACTTCCCCCCTCTGTTCATTCGAAATACCTGTCCAGCTGAGCCTTAAATTTATTTAGGCTATCAACTTCGACAACAAAGGATGGACGTCTGTTCCATCAACCAACTACCCACTAGCTACAGACAAATTTCCGGACATCTATCCTACATCTGTCTTTCCTCAATTTCAATTTATGCCCTCTCAGGTGATTATTCTGAGCAAGAGGCAGAATCCCATCAGCATTGAGCATGCTCAAACTATTCAAGGCTTTATACACCTCTATCAGATCACCTCTCCGGTGCCTAGTCTCCAGACACTGTAATTTGCAAAACTTAAGCCTTTCTTCCTAAGAGCAACCCTTTGTTCCATTCACTAACCTTGTTTCCCTTCTCTGTACTTGTTCCAGCACCTCTACATCATTCTTGAAATGAGGCTTCCAGACCTGTATACAGTACTCAAGATGTGGCCTAATCATTCCCTCATACAAGGGAATAATCACCTCTGTATCCCTGCTAGAAAAATTCCTGTATATCATTGATAAGACACCATGAGCTACTCTTGCAGCCTGTCTGCACTGCTCAGAGTACTTCATATCTGCCTGCACAAATACCCTCAAATCATTTTCATTCTCTACCACTGTCAGTGTCGTACCACAGAGTTGATACATTGCTCTGGGGTGCTGTTTCCCATATATAGTACTTTACATTTGTTAATGTTAAACTTCATTTGCCACCTCTCAGCCCATCTGCTCAACCTTTCCAGATCCTGTTGCAGTCGCATCAGTAGTGTCCTTAACAACCCTGCCAACTTTTGTATCGTCTGCAAACTTGGACATTAAGCTTGATATGCCATCATCAATATTATTTATGAATACAGAAAACAATAATGGACCCAACACTGAGTCCCCCCCTGAGGGACTCCACTAATAACAATAGCCCACGATGAGCAGTGTCCATTGATTACCACTCTTGTCTTCTCCTCCTCAACCACCCCTTTATCCATAGCAGCAATTTGCCTCCAATGCCACACTGCTCCAATTTGTGCAGCTGTCTTCCATGTGCAACAGTATCAAAAGCCTTTCTAAGATCCAAGTATATATCAAAGTTATTCCCTGCATCCAGTTCTTTTGTGACTGCATCGTAGTATCCAGTCAATTTGGTCAGGCAAGACATCCCCTTAACGAAACCATGCTGTGTCCGAGCTATAACTGAAGTCTTGTCTAGATGATCCTGCAGTGCTGCTTTAACCAGTGCCTCCATTAATTTTCCTGGAACAGAAGTTAAACTCACAAGTCTATAATTACTTGTCGGCCTTTGATCCTCCTTTGTGAATTGGGGTCACATTTGCACATCTCCAGTCAGTGGGTACCTCCCCTGAGTCCAATGAAGCTCTCATAATTATGGCTAAAGGTTTGCTTACTTCCTTTGCTGCCTCCTTTAATATAACTGGATAGATCCCATCCACCCCAGGTGCCTTTCTTGTGTTTATCTTCAACAATTTCTCCTCCACTTTACTCTCAGTTATTACAAGATTCTCTAGCTTACTGCCAGAGTTGAATACACCTCTGGTATTCCTCTCCCTGAATAACTCCTCATGTGTGAATGTCGATGCAAAATATTCATTTAGTTTGTTAGCTACCTGAGCAGGATCATCAAAAGTTGACCCATCGATATCAAGTGGACCAATCTGATTTATCCCCTTCCTTCTAGAGTTTACATAAGTAAAGAACTCTTTGCTGTTTTTCTTTGCATCCCTTGCCAAAGATTTCTCATAATCTGCCTTCGCCTGCCTAACCTCCTTTGTAACTTGGTTACAGATCAACTTATATCTATTATAGGCTTCTGTGTCATGTGTTAATTTATATGTATCCCAAGCATTTTTCTTCTCTGTCATATGTCTCATTAGTTCATCTGACATCCATTTAGGCCTAAACCTTGAACAATATTTCTTAGCTGGTATGTAAAGCCTAGGAGCTTCCAAGATAAATTCTTTGAATGCTTCCCATTTTGAATTTGCTGTTGGTAACAGCATCAGTTGGTCCCACTGTATAGAATTTAAATACTGTCTCAGACCATCGTAGTCGCCTTTACGAAAGCAAAAACCCTTCCATTTACCCCTAATAGTAGTTACCTCTTTGAGTAAATCCCACTATAGCATACTGTGATCACTGCCACCTAGTGGTTCCTTTATCTGCAGATTCTTAATGCATGAAGAATCACTGCTGATAATGAGATCAAGAGTAAAATTCCAGTTCTGCATTCCTTATATCTGTGTGACACCACGTCTCTGATATCCGAACAATATCTGCCTTTCACGCTTTGGGCAATACCTCAAATTCATCAAATTTATTTACCTAACTCCTAGCATTCGTGTACATGCAAGTATACATGCACCTGTTCTTTTTCTTAGCTACCCTAACACAACCCATACGTTTAATTGTACCGCAATGACTCCCAGCAGTCTCTGAAAAACCCGGCGTCTTGTTTTCCAGGCCGCTGCTCATTCCAATAGAAGCAGTGCAAGAATCACTTTCACCTCTGCCAGTGGCTACTGTTAATCTATTAGTCCTTGTGTCCTCCCCAAGCTAGCAATTTTTTCCACCCACCTAACACTGCCTCGATAGCATCAGCAAATATTCTTGCACCCTTTCTATTTAAGTGTATCCCATCCCTGTAGAAGCAGTTCCTTCTGTTAACAAGTACAGACCAGGCTGAAAAAAATTCTACACCTTGAGCCTTGCACAATCTTTCCAGGGCCGAATTGATCGACAAGGCTCTCATCGTATACTCCCTCCTATTGTTTCTGGGCAGAATTGCCCAGACACGATAGGAGGTCTGGTGTTGGTCCAACAGACTGCAGTATGGAGGGGCCACTGCATGCTGAGACCCAGTGGCTTTGGACCTTACGATGAACAGATCCTCTTCATTTCCTAGGTGAATAACAGTGTTTTAAGTATCAAAGCAACTAAAGCTATCAGGTGACGGTGTATTGTCCGCAAATTGGATGTATTTTGTGGTCGATGTACTTGCTTGTTTGCTGGATGAAGAACCTTAGTTTCCAGGTGAAAAACAATTCAACTCTTACCTGAGACCAATTAAACTTGCCAGGTTAAAAAAAAAAAAAAAATCCACTAAAATTCTTCGTGTCATTGAAGGGATTTGAACCCTGCATTTTTCACTTGGTGTGGGGAGAATGGTGCTTATATTTGCTGTGCTACGTGCAGCTGTTTGTTTCCTGGTATTTTTTCCGTGCTTAGTTTCCTCAACCTCTAAATTAATGATTTCTGGTTATAAAGACATCTGGGTTTACAGGTTTTATCAAAACATTCAGTCTCTAGGTGATGAAAGAATGCATGATCATGATTTTTGCCAACATTCTTATATGCTTCAAGCAATAACTGAACTGTACTTTGCTGGAAGCAAATTTTCAGTTTCGGGGTATCCAAGCAAGTCACCTGTATTGTGTTAGTAAGTTTCCATGCCTTCTCTGGTGCGTTTGCCATTTTGCAAGAGAAAACGCATTATACCCTAACGAGACTAGCTAGCTCAGCCACAATGATATTGTCAATTAAAGATGTCATTAACAAGATTCAAACCTAGGCCTTTTTTTTTACATAATGTAAGAGTATGGCGATTATGTCCCTTGTTTATCCACAGGAGGTGTGTTGGAGGTATAGTACAGAATCCCATTTGAGCAATTTTGTCTTCACAGCCTATAGTTTTGTTTGTCTTAATTTATTTTTGAAGAAAAGCAACTAAGAAGTGTCAATGTTATGTTTGCAATCCACATGTGTGTATATTTTATATGTACTTTTCTGTTCTCCTGGATCTGAAAGAACATTATCCTCACCTGAGACTAACACTGCAATGACATCTGCAATGACAGCCTGCATCTTTATACTGTATTATATCCTTAGCAACTGCTGTTGCTGCATATGGTACAGCCAACTTTCGTGTCACTGCTTGGAAATTTTGTGCCCCTTTCCTCAAAGATTTATGGTTTACCAGGTTATGAGGCTGCCTTAGTATTAGAAATCCCAAGATGCTTAGCCCCTCCTCGTTGGATCCCAAAAATTAGGAGCAACTCCAGTTTCCATTATTTACAGAACGGCTGGAGTCAAGATGATGCTAAGAGTACCATCTTGACAATTTAAAGTTATCACGTCTGTTTGTGTTTTCTACAGCTGATTAGGCGGGATGAAAAATCCTACTTGGCTGTCTCCACTTCAGATTCAACTAAATCAGCGTACTGAGAGAGACTAGGCACCACCTTGAAGACAAGAGTAGCTGAGATTCCATGCCTAAACATCATTCAAAAGGCCATTTTCACACTGCAACTGTAGCCCTGGATCCTGCAGTGGCCTCTAAATTATAAAAAAAGCACTGGTGCCAAAGCAGAGGCCTATGTGGAACTTTCAAGAGTAGAATATCATCCGTACTATATATGCCACCTCAACAATGAGAAGCACCCTGCTTTTCAATGCACTTGAATACCAGATGAGAGTATTGAGGCAAAAATCAGGTGCTTCAGCATTTGGTGATTCACTAGGCAGCTGTGATATGACCTCACCTTGTATAGCCTTTTCTTACTGGAAACAGCACTTGGTCCCTGCCATATACTAAGCTCTTTATAAATAAAAATTTAGGGCTAATAGCGTCAGACTACAGAAAACTTACTAGACATGCAAGTTAGTGCAATGCATAAAGTCTATGCATAATAAGTCAACCGAAGTTAATTGCATGTCATCGTTTTATTTATATCCCATATGTTGAATGTCTTCACAAGTTGCTTATTCTACTTCGAATAAATAATGCTCCCCAATAGAGAAGGCTATTGTTATATAAGTCAACTACTGCATGCTATGCTGTTTAGTATCTCATATTGTGGAGTTCATTTTGTAACTAGGTTAGTCATATCACCAGGTGCTTACCCACGCACAGAAGAATGGCCAAATATTCTTGAAGCAGTTGGCTGGGTGGTGGTATCCACTTAAAAATAAGTAGCAATTGTCTTCTCTATTGGGAAAGTGTTACCTATTCGAATTATAACAAATAGGCAACTTGTGAAGGCATTCACAATGTGAGGTGTAAATTTAACGTTGCCATGTAATTAACTTTGGTTAATTGCATGGCATCAACTCGCAAATTTTAAAGTGCTGAAAACCATTATTCTTAATTTCAACAGCTTCCAAATTGCGAGTGCTTAGTTTGTATTGCGTGATAATACCCATAGAAAAACCATAGACTTCACACATGGTAATCTCAGGGTAAGAAGTGGATTTCTGCTGTTCAAGGTGAACAGGACATTGCTGAACAATCCATCGATTATTGTATGGTATATTTAAAAGTCGGAAACATCACTGGCGAAGTAAGCTGGCGTAACGTGCAAAACCACATGTGCCAATGTTCTATGGATATGTCGTTGATTACTAATCATTGGAGGCAAATTGCTGCTATGGATAAAGGGGTGGTTGAGGGGGAGAAGACAGAGAGTGGTAATCAATGGACACTGCTCATCGTGGACTGATGTTATTAGTGGAGTCCCTCAGGGCTCAGTGTTGGGTCCATTATTGTTTTCTGTATTTATAAATGATATTGATGATGGTATATCGGGATTAATGTCCAAGTTTGCAGACGATACAAAGGTTGACAGGGTTGTCAAGGACACTACTGACACTATGCTGCTGCAACAGGATCTGGAAAGGTTGAGCAGATGGGCTGAGAGGTGGCAAATGAAGTTTAACATTGACAAATGTAAAGTACTACACATGGGAAACAGCAACCCCAGAGCAACGTATCAACTCTGTGGTACAACACTGACAGTGGTAGAGAATGAAAGGGACTTGGGGGTGGTTGTGCAGGCAGATATGAAGTTCTCTGAGCAGTGCAGACGGGCTGCAAGAGTAGCTCATGGAGTATTGTCAATGATATACAGGAATTTTTCCAGCAGGGATAAGGAGGTGATTATTCCATTGTATAAGGCGATGGTCAGGCCACACCTAGAGTACTGTATACAGGTCTGGAGGCCTCATTTCAAGAAGGATGTAGAGCTGCTGGAACGAGTACAGAGAAGGGCAACAAGATTAGTGAATGGAACAAAGGGGTGCTCTTACGACGAAAGGCTTAAGTTTTGCAAATTACAGTGTCTGGAGACTAGGCACCAGCGAGGTGATCTGATAGAGGTGTATAAAGCCTTGAATGGTTTAAGCATGCTCAGTGCTGATGGGATTCTTCCTCTAGCTGCATAAGCTTGCTTTCTTGCATCAAATGCGTCTACTAATGCTAATACTAACCACAAAATGTAGGTATGCCATTCCTGAAACCTTGCTCGTAAAAAAAAAAAAAAAAAAAAAAAAAAAAAAAAATCAATATTGTTCCAAGAATAAACACAAAAGATACATTGAGGCGTGCCTGAGTTGTTTTATCTAGTGACGGTGCACAGGTAAGTCAATCAGGATAATGGTGAACGCAAGTTGTAGTGAAAAACACTACAACTGGCTGACTTAGTCTCAGGAAAGGGTACCCTGGTTTTTCTTCCTGAAACCCGGGTGTTTCGTCTATTCTTAATTTCAACAGCTTCCAAATTGCGAGTGCTTAGTTTGTATTGTGATAATATGCATAGAAAAACCATAGACTTCATACATGGTGATCTCAGGGTAAAAAGTGGATTTCGGCTGTTCATGGTGAACAGGACATTGCTGACCAATGTCCTGTTCTTTGTTGACCAAAATCGACCTGAGAACATGCAATTTAGAGACAATATACATGCAGCAATGTGGCCTTAGTCGCTTCTAAAATCCTATCACAACAACCACCTCTACAGGTTCTCCTCCCACCCTTGATGTCTAGTTAAAAGCTTTGCTGTCCATACTTAAGACATTCTTTACCTACATATTGATTAAACGAACCCCAGGGGCTCATGTCTGGTGAGTATTGGTTTGGCACACCCAGGGTCCTGAGCTGGATATCATTCTTCTCTTTCTTTGTGATTCCCTTCTACTTCTCTCTCTCTCAGGGTAATTCAAAATTTTTTTTTTTTTTAAACCCTTTCCAGAAGCACCGTCTTTCTTTAAGCATGTCCTCTATTCCCGAATACAATATTCTAAATCCAGTTTCACCATTGCCTTGTGTAAAAGGACACATCTTTTCATCCTTATGAAGATCACATTGGTTCTAATCATTAACTGCCTCTTCTACCTATAAATCGTCAGCAAACTGGCCTCAATATCGATTGCTCATATACTCCACATGGTGTACTAATTTATCCTGAAGCATTTCTGTTCACTATTCTCTGCTATGTGTAAGCTGGCCCCTTATCTAACGAAGGATCCTACCAGTGATTTCATTTTTTTCGAGTTTATGTAAAACTGTTCGTGGGGAACCATATTAAATGTTTTTACTGAAGTCAACGTAGGTAATGTCAGAATTGGTTCTTGCAGCATTCTGTTTTTATCTTCGTCATAATAACTATAATAATCAGATAAGACTTCCCTTTGTACAACCCATGCTGCCATTAGGATACCATTCTTACCCGGATAGTCCTGTATTGTATCTGTCGATACAACATACACAGATTTTATTATCTTTCCTACTCCAGAAGTCAAACTCACTGGTCTATACTGCCCATCACGTCTTTGGCAATTTCCTCTGAATTGGGAGGATGTTAGCATTCTCCAATCCGGTTAGATCCTCCCAGAGTGTAATGGAATGATGATCTTATTAACATCCCCAACGAGATGATGCACTTGCATGCTGCCGTTTTTTGGTATAACAGGATGAATAACCATCGACTTATGGAGCCTTACCTTACTGAAACTGATCTTCAGTAATTTTTCACACATACTCAACATCCGAGATTGATAAACCACTTAATTTAGAACCACCTGATTACTTTCACTGATTATCTGGGGCTCGAATGGTCTTTCAGTTGTAAAGATCGTTCAAAAGTACATATTCAACTCGTCAACCACTTCTGCTCGACTTTCTGTGACTTTTCCGGTTCGAGAAAGTAAAGCCTATCTGATTTACACTTTTTTTTTTTTCTATCCATATATAAGTACTCTTGTTTCTATTTTTAGCTTTCTTCTTTTTTGACTCCCATCAACAAATTTTTCATAATACATCTAAATAATACTCATATAAACCACTATCTCGCAATAGTTTACAACTATCTTCCCCTCCTTTTCTTTTTGCTCAATTAAATCCTGAACTTCTCTTTATCATTCATTGGCATCTTTCTTTTGAGGAATTTCTGTGCGTGTAGCACAGTTGTACTGTCACCGTCCTCCCCACACCATGTGGAAAAAGCCCGGGTTCGAATCCCGTCGGTGACGCAAGGAACTTTAATGGGTTTTTTTCACTCTATCACTGAGTTAGTCGGTCTCAGGCGTAGATAGCAAGTTTTTTTTTTTCCCCCAGAAACTGGGATTTTTTCTTCCAGTAAAATAGGCAAATCAACCAGGGAACACACGCAATTTACAGTCATAATACATATATGGGTATACGTAAGAGATTATGGGTGGCCCTATTATAATAATTTGAATTTGAGGATCTTCTGCACTGAGAATAAATGCATATGTAGCTTCTATGAAAAATCCATTGAATTCTTTCCATTGAATGCATATCCAGAAGCTTATCTTAGCCTCTCCAGTTAGTAGACCCCAAGGTATACCCCATTATACTATAGTTCTCTCGGTATTGAATTTGAAGCCTTTTCTTTTGACCATATAAATCTCTTTGGACGTTACCCATTTTATAATAGCTGTTATTATAAAATGCTATTATTTTATAATAGCATTTAATAATAACCTGCTATTAGTTCCTACATTGTCAAATTCTGGATGCAGTTTTGAATCCTTGGTGAGAACCAAATCGAGGATATTAGAATTCCTTCTGCTTTCTCAGATATGAGTATGGGCTTGGCACACCCAGGGTCCTGAACTGGATATCATCAATCTTCTCGTTCTTGGTGATTCCCTTGTATCTCTCTCAGGGTAACCTGGAAATTTTATTTTAGCTGGTGCAGCATAAGCCTTAGACTTCCTTGCACTATATGGCTAATAATAATAATAATGTTGTAATAAGTGGTAATCATCCAGATGGCTCAAAAATCTGTTTTCCCATAGCTTATTGCCCATTCAAGATTTACAGTCTGAGGCAGCTTGAAGTTACTTGTGGTAGGTGGCAGATGACTTTCATCAACCGGTGAAATACCACCACTTTGCTTATTGGAGGCTTGAAGTGGTGAAACCCATGTTTAGTCTCTAGAGGAAAGTTTCTGGCACCCCCCCCCCCCCATACTTCTCCTTCAACCCATGCACGGTACTAAGTACTATAGGTTTTGATACCTTTCGTGTTTGGGATTTTCATAAAAAAAAAAAATCAGGCAATCAGTTGGCTGCCCATTCAAGTTGCCTATATAGTTTTTTTTTTTTGTCATAATTCTCAGAAACGTTTGGTCTGTAACATAACACAACATTCATCTTCCCTTCGCTGCATATGTCTGCGCGTGTAGCACAGTCACCTTCCTCCCCACACCGGGTGGAAAAACCAGAGTTCGATGACACGAGGAACTTTTATGGGCTTCTTTTTTTTTTTTTTTCACTCCATGATTGAGTTAATTGGTCTCAGCCGTCGATAGCAAGGTTTTTAACCCTGGAACCAGTGGCTTTTCGTCAAGCAAAGCAGGCCAATCGACCAGAGAACACATGAAATTTGAAGACACAATACACATGGGTAGTTGAATTATCATTCTTGGTGACCCTAATAAATAGTTTTTTTTTTTTTTTTTTACCGGATATAATCTTGCAACACACCAACCTCCATATGAACTTAATTTTTCATATGGAGTTTTCTCTGCATCTAAAAAACCAAGTTTTTTAGATGCAGAGGAAGCAATATTTGTAATGTGCTTGTGCCAAGAGAGATTAGAAGTCAGGGTAATCCCCAAAAGAGATATATCCTTTTGCCTAGAAATTGGAGTGTCACTAAAGATAAGCATAGGAGCAGAAGAATCCTTTTTGCGAGATATAAGACAAGACTGAGTTTTAGAAGGGTTGAAATCAACTAAGTTGTCTTCGCCCCACTGGAGAATTACCTGAAGATTGGCATTTAAGGAATTGGTAGCAGATTTTCGAGAAGTTGAAGCTGATTGAGCAGGACAAGGTTTCTCAAAATGGAAAGTTGAATGCAATGTGCTATCATCGGCAAAACTATGGATAGGATTTCCAGTCAATGAAAGAAGGTCATTGATATACAAGAGGAAAAGAGTGGGGGAAAGAACTGAACCTTGGGGGACACTGGCATTAGTGGAGAAGTTAGAAGACAGAGAGCCATCTGTCATCACTCTCAGTGAGCGATCAGTGAGAAAACTGGATAACCAATTACTAAAAACAGTTGGAAAACCATAAGATGGAAGCTTGTTTAGAAGACCTATATGCCAAACGCGATCAAAAGCCTTTGAGATGTCAAGAGCAACTACTTGTGTTTCACCGAACCTTTCCATTGAATTAGTCCATAAATGGGTAACATAAGCCAGAATATCACCAGTGGATCGACACTGACGTAATCCATACTGGTGATCGTTGATCAGACGGAAGGTTTCTAGGTAGTTTAACAGTTGGCAGTTAATTGATTTCACCATTATTTTAGAAGTAGAAGTAATTGCAATGGGACGATAATTGGATGGGAGGAATTTGTCACCCTTTTAGGAACTGGCTGGATATGAGCAAATTTCCAAGCAGAAGGAAAAACACCTTTAGAATAAGAAAGTGAAAAAAGGCGGCAAAGAATAGGAGTAAGTTTAGGAGCACAGGTTTTGAGAACAAGTGGAGAAATACCATCAGGACCTGGAGCTTTCTTAACATCGAGATTCATCAAAATCCTTCTGATATCCTTTTGACGGAAGACCACAGGAGGCATTGAATGGAGTGTGTTGGGAATGGTGGGAGGTGTTTTACCAAGATCATTGATACATGAGCTGGAAGAAAAATGGGATGCTCGCAGGTCAGCTTTATCCTTGGCTGAAGTGACAACAGAACCATCTGGTTTGGACAGAGGTGGGAGCAGAGATGGGCAAAAGTTGCGGCCAATAGCTTTGGCAAGAGACAGGAATGCTCGGCTACCATTAGGGCAAGAAGCAAGTTTTCTACTCTTAGCCTGTTCAAACTCTAGTTTGGACTGATTGATAACTGCTTTACAATTGTTGCGAGCTTTGGTGTAGGCAGAAAATGAAACTGAAGAATTAGAAACAAGCCAATTACGATATGCAATATTCTTCTCTTGGACAGCCTTAGCATATTTATTGGAAAACCAAGTTTTAGATAAAGGACGAGATTTTAAAGTGGAGTGTGGGATAAAGGATTCCATTCCTGCAAGAATAATTTCACTGACACGATCTGAGCAAACGTTGACATCAGAACTTTTGAAACAGTAATCCGACCAAGGAAAAGAAGAAAAGAAGTCTCGCAGGTCATCGTATTTTGCATTCTTGTAATGCCAAACAACACGAGGTTGGGAATAGCCATGAGATAAAGGTTCCATTGGAGAAGAGACAATCACCAAGTTGTGATCTGAAGTGCCTAAAGGAGCTCTCACTTCGACCGTGTACTTAGAAGGGTTGTTTGTGAGAAAAAGATCAAGCGTATTGGCTGTATGATTAGGATTGTCTGGTATTCTTGTAGGTAAATGATTTGTTGATATGGAGGTTTGATGGCGCATAAGCTACTTTGGCTATAATGCGTAGGTAAATGAACAATCTGTGCTAGGTCATTAGTAATTGTAAAAGCCTCAGCATCTCGACCTGCTGGGTCGGTGTGACTAGAAAACGGAAGCCAGCTGGAGTTGTTAATAGAATATCGGAAAAGAAAGAGTTACAATTTAGCGTTAGTGGCAATCGACTTAGAAAAGGCTTTCGATAGAATCGACCACGACTACCTTTTCTCTATAATTAAAGATACGAACATAGGATCTCAGTTGTTTACAGTCCTGAGAAATCTATATACACGTAGTAGCACGCGACTTTTGATAAATGGAGAAATTTCGAAAAACGTTAAAATTGATAGGGGAGTAAAACAAGGATGTCCGCTTAGTCCTTTGTTATTTACGTTAGCACTGGAACCACTACTGGGAAGAATAGACAGAACTGAGGCCATTCAGGGGATACCGTTGCCAAAGCCGGCAGAGCAGTGTAAATGTATAGTGTATGCGGATGATGTTACCGCCACTCTCACTACGAGTTATGTGGTGGAAGAATTTGTCACTCGTTACTTCTTTTGGTAAGAAGTCGGGGTTAAACATAAACGGAGACAAGACTAGGATCAAATTGTTAGGGGAATGGGTACATCGGCCTTTACCACAACGAGAATTGGAGTCAGATAAATCTATCCAAATACTGGGAGTTCCGTTTAGAGAGAATCCCATGCTACCCGTAGGAGGGCTCACCACTAAAATACGGGAAAGTTTAAAAGAGTGGGAAGTGGGACAATTTTCTTTTGAGAACAAATCCATTATTGTTAGAACCGTAATTCTTCCTATAATCTTATACACGGTGTTTATAACAGGAATCACAACTAGGACAATGAGACGATTTTACGTTCCAACATTTCAGTTTCTATGGGGAGGAAAACGGCAAGATATAGCGCAGAAATTTTTATTTTTACCGTGGGAAGATGGGGGAATAAGTATTCCAAAAATTAATTTGAGGTGTAGCTGTAAGAGACTGCTGGATGTGGCTAATATGGTGCAATCTAACCATTTAGTAGCGGTACTGATAAAATATTTTATGGGATTTAATACAGCCTTAAGGCGGCAATTATCTAGGGCCAAAAGCAGAGACAATTCCTATATATTACAAAAAAATTCGGGATATGTGCACGCAGTTAAGGGAGAAAGATATAGATCCTTTTAAGGGTGGTTTAAAACGACTCTACTGGGCACTGTTTAACTCAGAAAATCCAGAAAAGCCAAATTTAGGAAACCATAATGCGCAATTGTTTTTTAAAAATCTAAAAATTGGCCGAAACTACCCATCGCGTATTGATTTTTCCTGGAGGGTTGGTTACGGAAATATACCAGTGAACGATATTACGTATAGATTTAGTCAGACAGGCAACAGATTATGCGAATTTTGTACCGAAATTGAAATAGTGTACCATTTATTTTATTACTGTCGATTCGCGCAGGAAGTTTGGAAAAGAATTTGTAGATTTTTGAGGATAAGACAGTTCACACTAGAGGAGGTAATTTACTTGCAATTCGATCATCCCTTGCGCAAGAAAAAAATGTTTACGATATTTTTAATTACAGAGGCACAATATCATGTGTGGAAGCTTCGAAAACGGAAAAGGTTTGAGACCTTTAGGGGATATCTTTGGGACTTGAAACAAACAATGTCTGCTTCCATGCAAAGGTTTTTACAGTTGGAAAAATGGCATTTAGGGTCTGATAAGTTTCTGAAAAGGTGGGGAGAGCCACCTCTTCTGTGCAGTTTGGTTGGAGATGAGGTTCATCTTAAGTACTGGTTTTAGTTATTTGGAGAAAAAAAAAAAAAAACACCTGTGTTTTTTCGTTTATTACAAAATTCAGTTTTCTTGATAAAAATGTAGATCTCTTGGGCTCTCATCAAAACAGTTCCATGATATAGGTTTAAATTTTATAACTCATTTATTTGGTTTAATAGACCTGGTCCAATGGTTTTTTTTTTTTTTTTTTTTTTTCACATTAAATTCGCAATAGCCTTGAAACATGTCTGGGTGGTGGTATTCACTGAGAATAGGTAACAATAGTCTTCTCTATTAGTGAAGCGTTACTTATTCGAGGTAGTGCAATATCATGGCAACTCGTCGTGAAGGCAGAGCACAATATGAGAAAGAGCAAATGATGCCTACAACAACTACTTTGTAGTTTCTTAAGAGTTGTCTATGGTGTATCTACACACAGATATTATATAGAAAACTTCTTTGTACACAGTATTGAGAACCATGTTAATCTCTGTGAGGCATTTGACACCTGTAATGCGAAGTTTGACTCTGGCCCAAGTTCTGCGGAGGGAGAGCCACCTAGAGCTAGCTGGTCACACCGTGATTGAATGTTTGTATCTGGAGAGAAACTGGTAGGTCTCCCCCCCCCCACGGGCTCTCACCTTGTCTGAATCTCTTATGATTATTATTCCATGACCTAATTTTGCTGTTGGCCTTAGTAGCAATAGCCATATGGACTAATCAGTCCCGTCCCCTAACATTTGTATCACTGAAAATGAACCGTACAGGGAGCTGTTTATCTATTCACAGAAAAAGATAATCGTGGCGCTTCCCCGTATTCATTATTATTACATGAGGAATAGCATTATGCTTTTTCTCAATGGTTAAAATCAAACAATACAATGGATTTCGGATGCTGCTTGAGCGACGTAGTGTGTTGGTAAAGCGAATTTATTAAAAAAGACGAATTACTTCTAAAAAAAAAAAAATATATATATATATATATATATATTAAATATAATTATTTAAAAAGTTACAGTCATTGAAAAAAGGTTTTCAGTTGATGAAAGGTTAATAAGTCAGATATGACAGACCTTTTTCCCTTCCCTATCCTCAATTTAACACCTCACCCTATACCATGTGCTTGTTCCAAATTATTGAATTCCAATCTTCACAAAATTACAACTTAAATCCTACACAAAACTCTACATATTTATATTAACCATATATTATTCTAACTTAATCCTTATTTTTACTTAAATAAATGACACTGTGTTGGGACTACCTTTTCCATAGTGTATTAGAATGTGCTAATTACATTTTTGTTGCTTTTTGGCCTTTCACTTTCTTCTACAGAAACGCAGTTCCTGATACATGGTCAGGTGTGGTCCCCTGATGAAATTACCTGATCATGTATCAATATTTGCTTCAGCTGACATCAGATCCTGCACATTTACCTTACCTATATTCAACCTTTATCCAAATATGTTTCCCCCCACATCTGATGACAGCTGTACCACTTTTTTATTTTATTTGTATTTTACTGTAATAATTTTCCTTTACAGTTCACCCACCTTCTATTGGCTTTGTAAGTCAGCCTTTATTTTTCTTAATTCATCATAACTTTTAGGATATTAACATTCTTTCACCTTTCACATATCTATTACACTTCCTTTTTTACAATCCTCACCCTTCTAGTTAGCACTCTGTGTAATTTTCACAAACATTTATGCATAATTTATTCAAAATATTAATACAAACTTATGTATATAGGTAGATCTCACATAGTTAAAATGCTTCATTCCTCTTTTAATATATAAATCGATTAAATAGGTTTGGTAGACATTTTATCACGGGAAGAATTTAATTAATATATTGGAACGGGAGGACAATTATTAAAATAGACCCAAACGGTCCAACAACCAAATAAATTGGCTACGTAATACAGTAATCCAAAACGTAGCCAATTTATTTGGTTGTTTACATTGTACTGAAATCCGATGTAGCCAAGCAACAAAAACAAATTCTGATCTCCAGCAACATTCACTATCGGATACGTCTTCCTAACCCCCCCCCCCCACCCGTGATCGTTATGTGGTCTGACCAATCAGGCACGAATGATCAGAAGTAATGTATGTAGTTACACCACGGCAAGAAATTTAAGGAAAATTTTGAAACGGGATTTAGTTTACTTTACGGAAAATCAATAAATCAGTTTTTTAGACGAACAAGTTAGTGGCAGCATCATTTTAGTTCGTAGTAAATCACCGAAGTAGCTGAAATGGCATCGTTTTTTTCACAGCTCATATTGTGAATGCCTTCACAACGAGTTGCCCTGATATTGCTCTACTTCGAATAAGTAAGGCTTCGCCAGTAAAGAAGATAATTTTACTTATTCTTGGCGGATACCACCACCTATACGGCACCGTTTCGAAGCCTGTTGGCCTCTCATCGGTGGGCGGGTTTTGTTACATCTCATATTATTATGAGATGTAACAAAAACGATCCATTTTATCTACTTCAGTGATTTACTACAAACTAAAATGATGTTTGGCACTAACTTGTTCGTCTAGTTAAATTCCTGTAGTCTGAGGTTTTCAGCCCTAAACCCTTTTTTAGTCTCTAGTATCGCACACCGTCTGGCATTTCTCATATTGTGAAATTATACTTCATAACTGGGTTGTCACTCATTGTATCACCAGGGTACCTACCCGCCCACTGATGAGAGGCCAAAAAGCCTTGAAACAGTACCGTCTGGGAAGCCTGATGATATTCTTCGTTACCGAGAATGGGTAACAGTCTTCCTTACTGGGGAAGCGTTGTCTATTCGAGGGGATCCATAAGTGAACTATTTGAGCGAATGTGAGTTTGAGGAGTAACTTCACCCTTTCCTCTTTCGATGGCATTTCTTTTTCCTCTCCTACTGTCACTTTCTATGTCTGATAGGGACAGATGTGGATAACAGTGTTTATTGTACCAAATACATTTACAAACAGTGCCATCTGAGTGTAAAGGTGTATGGGATAATAAATAAGCCACTCTTCTCTATTGGCTTATTCGAAGTAGTGCATTATTAGGGTAACTCGTGGTGAAGGCATTCACAGTATGAAATGAAACTAAAATGATGCCATTTCACCTACTTCGGTGATTTACTACAATCTGCAATGATGCTTAGCATTAACTTGTTCGTCTAGCAAAATTACCGTGGTAATTTTGCTAGACTGGGGCTTTCGGCTTTTAAACCCCTTTTTAGAAATCAGTTTATTTAATTAAACTTGAGAAAGACATTACTAGTAAGCATGTTTCTTAAAGACACTTTGCTACGTGAAGTATTTAATTAGGTTATTGGAACGTGAGGACAATTATTACAATAGAACTAATCCATCCTACAAACAAATGGCTACTTTTCTGATTTCTGCATTATGTAGCCAGTTTATTTGGTTTTTGGGACCTTTTCGGTCTGTTGTAATAATTGTGCTCTTGTTCCGATAAACTAATTAAATACTTAACGTGGCAAAGTGTCTTTAAGAAACCTGCTTGCTAGTAATTCCATGTAATGCCATTCTCAAGTGTAAGTAAATAAATTGATTTCTTGATTTTCAGAAAAGTAAACCAGATACCGTTTCTAATTTCCCTTAAATTTCTTGCAGTGATATTATTATTATTATTATTATTATTAGCCATGTGGTGCAAGGAAGCCTGAGGCTTATGCTGCACCAGCCAAAAAAAATTTCTGAGTTACCCTGAGAGAGAGAGAGAGAGAGAGAGAGAGAGAGAGAGAGAGAAATAGAAGGAAATCACCAAGAAAGAGAAGAATGATGATATCCAGCTGAGGACCCTGGGTGTGCCAAGCCCATACTCACCAGATGTGAGCCCCTGGGGTTAAATATAACTACTATACTGCTGATTATCCTCAGTGGTGCCTTGATTGGTCAGGGCTACATAACGGTTAGTTTGTCATGACTGTTAGAGCACGGCGGGAAGATCCATTAGTGAATCTTGAGGAAGATCAGAATTTGTTGCTTCTCTATATCAGATTTCAGTACGTTATCGCCTCTATCATTCGTTATTAGCTACCTTTATTTTGTTGTTTTTATTTATTTTTGAACCACCAAAAACTTTGAAACCAAAAAAAACAAAAAACAAAAATGAAAAGATATTAAAAGAGGGGGAAAAAATCCCGCCATAAATGATCCCGCCATGAACAGTGATTACTGATGACTTTTTCACACTTAAAGATGCTAAACCAAGAAAAAGATTTAAAAATTAAATAAAAATAAAGCCTTTAAACAGTCGATCGAGAAGAAGCCGACGATTCCTCACCACTTTTTTTAGCCTGCAGCGACCTTTGCACAAAAATAATCCGATAAGCTATCGATTCCTATATGGCTAAAGTGACAGTCCTTAGAAAGTTAGTATTGCCAATCCTGGGGTGATTTTATTGGCCGTCAGCAACCAGCAAGCTTCCTAAGCTATTATTAGGTCGCGTAGCTGAAACTACTCCCAGGCTTCTTCGTTAGTTATTGTCTCGTTCTGAAAATTGTAGGGTGCGGACCGCACGGTGGTGTCCCGTTTCTTCAAAGTGCTCTATCCTTTGAGTGTGTGACCAGCAAGTTGTATTATCTTCTTCACAATGGTCTGTGTCAATGCCTTTTAGCGAGGTGTAGGACAATACTGATTTTCCTACTTGTGTAGGAACTCACATAAATACTCCTCTGGTAGTGGTACTGGCATTTGACTTATCAAATGCAGGGTCATGCTATTAGGCAACCTGACTTTGTGGGTCACTTGACCTTACAATCTTTTCTCTTCTTCCTGAGGTAGCCCACCCCACCTCGCCCTCTTTCTTCTGCTTACCTTCTTCTTCTCCTCAATCTCTCACCCCTTCTCCTATTTCAAAAAAAAAAGGGAAAAAAAATTATATATTTTTTATTTTTAAAATTTTTTTTTAAAATTATTTATTTATTTTATTTTATTATTTTTATTTATTTATTTATTTTATTTTATTTTATTATTTTTATTTATTTATTTATTTTATTTTATTATTATTATTTTTATTTATTTATTTTATTTTATTATTATTATTTTTATTTATTTATTTATTTTATTTTATTATTATTATTTTTATTTATTTATTTATTTTATTTTATTATTATTATTTTTATTTATTTATTTTTTTTTACTATTTATTTATTTTTTATTTTATTTTTTATTTTTATTTTTATTATTTTTTTTTGGCCCTCCCTGGGAAGCTCAGGCTAATCCCAGGGTCGGCCAGCCAGAGTTTTCTTCCCACATACCTGGTCCGGCTCCCAGTGCCAGTGACGGTAACTAGCAGTCTGTGGTGTTCCACAGCCCCTAGGCTAAGCGGCCAGATGAACAACATAACCCGCACTAAGCAAACATGAACATACACTAACATATGCTATCTGGCCTTGACAGTACTGTCTTACTTCACAAGAGATTCAAATGCTGAGTTGTGCGAAAGCACCGGTGCCGCCTGTCAAAAAACATTATGTCACTATGCCTTTTAGCGAATGGTTGCAAAACAGGAATATTCCACCCTTCACTACCTGAAACAGTTGCTGTAATTCTACTAATTTGGCAACTGATTGCATTGGCTTCCAGGCACCAACCTTGAAATGGCCCTGGCTTTACAAAATGAGATTGATGCACAAGGTCCGAGTTACGGACTTGGGAACTTATAATTTTTGTATGGCACACAGAGATAAACTGGAGCAGATTTTGGGGCGTCCGTAAGGACTTTGTGAAAAAATGTATTACATTTGCGTTATATTATATGCAATTATGATAAGAAAAGTAAAATATAAATACTACGAAAGATATTAAATGTTTAATAGTAAATACATTCAAAATAAAATCTTTTCAAATATTTTTAATGAGAAACTTGAGCTGGCTTCTGTGAACATAACATATTTATATCAGGTTTTATTCTTGAAATGGCTACGCGTAACCCCTGATCCAGAATTTTTAATGATCTCTTCGAATCCTTGATAATCACCATCGACCAAAAACTTTGTTCACATAAATAGGTGGTAGCAAATGGAAGAAGAGAGTCAATTGCTTTTTTCACCGATTGAAGGAAACTCCTTTCTCGCCATTAACCAAAATTCTAATAACTCGATTTCTTCAATTTGTTGTATTAGTAGTAGTAGTAAAAGTTGCATGTGATGAAAGAAAGCAAGCGTATAAACTTATGCAGCATCAGCAAAAAAATAAATAAATAAATACACGACCATTCCTTCTAAATGTTTGTCCAGTTACTTCTAAAAATTTATTTAACCTATCAACTTCCACAACGATAGATGGAAGTTTGTTCCAGCAAATAACCACCCGCTGGCTAAAGGCAAATTTCCGCACATCTATTGCACAACTGTCTTTTCTCAATTTGAATTTATGACCCCTTAGGTTCGTAACCTGAACAAGTGGAAGAATCCCATCAGAATTCAGCATACTCAACCCATTCGAGGCCTTATACACCCCAATCAGATCACCTCGTAGGTGTCTAGTCACCAGCCGCTGCAATTTGCAGAACTTAAGCCTCTTGGTAAGAGAATCCCTTCATTTCCCTCACCAATCTTGTTGCTCTTCTTCTGTACACGCTCAAGAAAAGCTACATCCTTCTTAAAATGAGGCCTCCAGACCTGTACGCAGTATTCAAGGCTTGGCCTGACCATTGCCTTACACAGAGGGACAATCACCTCCTTTAGCCTGCCAGCAAAATTCCTGTATATCATTAACAAAACCCAATGACCTGCTCTTGCATTGTTCAGAAAACTTCATATCTGACTGCACAATTACTCCCAGATCTTTTTCATTTTCTACCACCTTAAGTGTAGCACCAAACAGTTGGTACGTTCCTCTGGGGTTACTTCTACCCATACGCAGTACTTTGCATTTGTCAATGTTAAACTTCAGTTGCAGTAACACACTGCCATTACTGTCATTAACAACCCTGCCAACCTTTGTATCATCTGGAAACTTCGACATTAAACCTGATATACCTTCATCAATATCATTGATTAATATACAAAACAACTGTGGATCCAACACCGAACCCTGTGGGACTCCACTAATAACATTAATCCACGAAGAGCAGCGTACATTGATTACCACCCTCTGTCTTCTCCAACTCAACCATCCTTTTATCCATTGTAGCAACTTACCTTAATACCGTTCTGCTCCAATTTGTACAGTAGTCCTCCATGTGCAACAGTGTCAAAAGCTTTCCTGAAATCCAAGTATATGACATCAAAATTGTTTTTTTGCATCCAGTTCATTTGTAACCACATCATAATATCCAATCAAATTTGTCAGACAAGACTTTCTCTTAACAAACCCATGCTGTGTCTGAATTATTGTACTTGAAGGGTGCTGTGTCTGAATTATTGTACTTGAAGGGTGCGAACACTTCTTAAATATGACAGCTCTTCTTTTTCTTTCATTGATAAATGTGATGCTGGGATTTGTAGGGATAATGCGAATGGATTTCGAATCCAATCAATTTTTTTTACATAAAGTATTTCAAAATAGTGATGAAGTTTTTCCTGAAGCAAACACAAATGTGGCTCTACTGATCCCATTCTTCTTCTTTCGGATTTAAATTATAACACCGATTAAACATCATTAGTGATCCGTTTTTAACCCCATTTTTCCAAAGTTGAATTTTTTCTTTGAATCCATAAACTTGGTTCGTAACGTTGTTTTCATGAGATCCTTGCAATTTTCGATTTAGCTCATTCAAGGTGCTCAAAAATATTAGTTAAGTAAGCTAGTTTTTGGAGCCTATAACTATCCTTCATAAAATCAGAAAAGTAACAATTATTCACAAAAATTTTTTTTACCTCTTCTTTCTTAGCTCATACTCTTGATAAAACTCTTCCTTTGGACAGCCAACGTACTTCTGTGTGAAATAGCAGAGAGTAGTATTTTGATACCATTTCTTAACATAAAGCTGAAAAAGACGTGACTTTAACGACTTGGATTTTATTAAATTCGCCGTCTTGTTAACATCATGTATTAGCATTAGCATTAGTAGAGGCATTTGATGCAAGAAAGCAAGCTTATGCAGCATCAGCCAAAAAAAAAAAAAAAAACCCATTTCCACTTCACCCCTCTGTTCGTTCAAAATACCTGTCCAGCTGAGCCTTAAACTTATTTAGGCTATCAACCTCCACCACAAGGGATGGCAGTCTGTTCCACCAACCAACCACCCGCTGGCTAAAGGCAAATTTCCGCACGTCTATCCTACATCTGTCTTTCCTCAATTTGAATTTATGCCCTCTCAGGTGATTTTTCTGAGCTAGAGGAAGAATCCCATCAGCATTGAGCATGCTTAAACCATTCAAGGCTTTATACACCTCTATCAGATCACCTCGCTGGTGCCTAGTCTCCAGACACTGTAATTTGCAAAACTTAAGCCTTTCTTCGTAAGAGCACCCCTTTGTTCCATTCACTAATCTTGTTGCCCTTCTCTGTACTCGTTCCAGCAGCTCTACATCCTTCTTGAAATGAGGCCTCCAGACCTGTATACAGTACTGTAGGTGTGGCCTGACCATTGCCTTATACAAGGGAATAATCACCTCCTTATCCCTGCTGGAAAAATTCCTGTATATCATTGACAATACTCCATGAGCTACTCTTGCAGCCCGTCTGCACTGCTCAGAGAACTACATATCTGCCTGCACAATCACCCCCAAGTCCCTTTCATTCTCTACCACTGTCAGTGTAGTACCACAGAGTTGATACGTTGCTCTGGAGTTGCTTTTTCCCATGTGTAGTACTTTACATTTGTCAATGTTAAACTTCATTTGCCACCTCTCAGCCCATCTGCTCAACCTTTCCAGATCCTGTTGCAGCAGCATAGTGTCAGTAGTGTCCTTGACAACCCTGCCAACCTTTGTATCATCTGCAAACTTGGACATTAAGCTTGATATACCATCATCAATATCATTTATAAATACAGAAAACAATAATGGACCCAACACTGAGCCCTGAGGGACTCCACTAATAACATTAGTCCACGATGAGCAGTGTCCATTGATTACCACTCTCTGTCTTCTCCCCCTCAACCACCCCTTTATCCATAGCAGCAATTTAGGCGCCTCCGTAGCCAGGTGGGAAGGAGCAGCAGTGCGTAGCACACGCTTCTTGATTAGACCGGGGTTCGAGCCCGTCACCACCAAATATGGAGAATGCGGAAAGGTCATGGAATGACCACCGTATATCCCGGAGCAATATGGCCTTAGTTGCTAATGCTCCTAAAAACCAAACAACAACAACATAGCAGCAATTTGCCTCCAATGTCACACTGCTCCAATTTGTGTAGCAGTCTTCCATGTGCAACAGTATCAAAAGCCTTTCTAAGATCCAAGTATATAATATCAAAGTTATTCCCTGCATCCAGTTCTTTTGTGACTGCATCATAGTATCCAATCAAGTTGGTCAGGCAGGACTTCCCCTTAACAAAACCATGCTGTGTCTGAGCTATAACTGAAGTCTTGTCTAAATGATCCTGCAGTGCTTCTTTAACCAGTGCCTCCATTAATTTTCCTGGAACAGAAGTTAAGCTCACAGGTCTATAATTACTTGTGTCAGCCTTTGATCCTCCTTTGTGAATTGGGGTCACATTTGCACATTTCCAGTCTATGGGTACCTCCCCTGAGTCCAAGGAAGCTCTCATAATTATGGCTAAGGGTTTGCTTACTTCCTTTGCTGCCTCCTTTAATATAACTGGATAGATCCCATCCACCCCGGGTGCCTTTCTTGTGTTTATCTTCAACAGTTTCTCCTCCACTTTACTCCCAGTTATTTCAAGATTCTGTAGCTTACTGCTAGAGTTGAATACACCTCTGGCATTCCCCTTGCTGAATCACTCCTCATGTGTGAATGTCGATGCAAAATATTCATTTAGTTTGTTAGCTACCTGAGCAGGATCATCAACAGTTGACCCATCAATATCAAGTGGACCAATCTGATTCATCCCCTTCCTTCTAGAGTTTACATAAGTAACGAACTGTTTGCTGTTTTTCTTTGCATCCCTTGCCAAGGATTTCTCGTAATCTGCCTTCGCCTGCCTAACCTCCTTTGTAACTTGGTTGCATATCAACTTGTATCTATCATAGGCTTCTGTGTCATGTGTTAATTTGTAAGTATCCCATGCATTTTTCTTCTCTGCCTTATGCCTCATTAGTTCATCTGACATCCATTTTGGCCTAAACCTTGAACAATATTTCTTAGTTGGTATGTAAAGCCTAGTAGCTTCCAAGATACGTTCTTTGAATGCTTCCCATTTTGAATTTGCTGTTGGTAACATCATCAGTTGGTCCCACTGTATAGAATTTAAATACTGTCTCAGTCCATCGTAGTCGCCTCTACGGAAGCAATAACCCTTCCCTTTACCCCTAATGGTAGTTACCTCTTTCAGTAAATCCCACTTCAGCACACTGTGATCACTGCCACCTAGTGGTTCATTTATCTGCAGATTCTTAATGCATGAAGAATCACTGCTGATAATCAAATCAAGAGTATTACTCCCTCTAGTTGCCTTCCGAACATGCTGATGTAGAAAACAATCATCCAATAAATCCACAAAAGCCCTGCTAGTGTGTGAGTAACCAGCCCCCAAATTCCAGTCAATATCTGGGAAATTAAAATCTCCCATTATAAGACTCTCTGATTTACTGGCCCACTCTATTTCCCTGTACAGTTCCTTATTATACTCATCAGAGTCATTAGGCCTATAGCACACTCCTACTCTCAATTTTGATCTCCCAATGCTTATGTCCCACCAAACTGACTCAACACTGCACTGTCCAGCGATGTCGACTGGCTTCACTTCCTTGCTTTTTATGTGTTTCTTAACTAATAGCATAACCCCTCCCCCCCTTCCTATCCTGTCTATCCTTTCTGTAGACGTTGTACTCCCCAAATTGCATTTCTGCATCCCGTATATCTGTGTGACACCACGTCTCTGATATCCCAACAATATCTGCCTTTGATGTTTTGAGCAATACCTCAAATTCATCAAATTTATTTACTAAACTCCTAGCATTGGTGTACACGCAAGTATACCTGCACCTGTTTCTATTCTTAGCTACCCTAACACAACCCATGTGTTTACTTGTACCGCAATGGCTCCCAGCAGTCTCTGAAATACCATGCATCTTGTTTTTCAGGCTTCTGCTCATTCTAATAGAAGCAGTGCAAGAATCTCTTTCACCTCTGCCAGTGGCTACTGTCAATCTATTGGTCTTTGTCTCCCCTCAAGCTAGCAGTTTTCCGACCCACCTAACACTGCCTCGATAGCATCAGCAAATATTCTTGCACCCTTTCTATTTAAGTGTATCCCATCCCTGTAGAAGCAATCTCTACTGTTAACAAGTACAGTCCAGGCTGAAAAAAATTCTACCCCTTGAGCCTTGCACAATCTTTCCAGGGCCAAATTGATCGACAAGGCTCTCATCATATACTCCCTCCTATCGTGTCTGGGCAGAATTGCAGACACTTTGAAATTCAACCCTAATTCTCGGCTGTTGTTCAACAGTGACCTGTACTTGTTAAGTAATTCTGCCGGTCTCCTACTCTTAATATCGTTAGTGCCAACGTGTACAACTATATCACCTTTTGTGCCCTTAAAAGATGATATTCGCTCTACAACGTCATCAACCTTTGCCCCTGGCAGACATACCCTGGTCCTGTTCCACCTATCTTTTTTACAAGCATGTTCCCCGTTTCCCTGACAATAGAGTCACCAACAACTACTAGTTCCTTCGGGACCAGCGCATTCTGCCTTGGGGGTTGTCTCTGTGTCACGCGATGCCCAAGTGCAAGCTCTGGCGTTGATGTGGGCAGCTGAGAGCTTGATGGGCCTCTCAATTTAGTTTCTTCGAGGGCATCCACCCTGTCCTTGGCAGTATCATGTCCCGTACCCGATTGCTCTGCAAACATCAAGCAAACAATGCATTTTATAAGGCTGTGAGTCAGAGGACAACTGCCCCCCTCAGTTCTACTCTGAGCCACAGCGCTTCCATTAGCTTGAGCCTTTTGCTGTGTGGAATGTAGTGTGGAATTCAGATCCACAGGCAAACTTTTAGATATGAGAGCTTCTCTGTGATTAAAACAATGTATAACCTGAATTTCTGGGTTTTCAGAATGAACTCTTGATGTAAAACCTTCAACTCTTCCAGTCACTGCAGCTGCACCATCAGTGCACAAGCTTAAGCAATCTTTTCATAATATCTCATTTTTCTCAAAATATTCATTTACCACTATGAATGTTTCATCCCCAGTAGTGTGATTTGGCAGTTATTTGCAAAACAAATAATGTTCTTTTAAGCATTTATCTTCAATGATTCTAACTAGTGCTAACGTGTGTAGATTCATAAATTTGCAATGAAAATTTTTTAGATGCGATAATTTTCTGAATTAATTTTGTTATGATGTCATTTGATATGTCCTCAATGCGTCTTCAATCTGCTAATAGTGTTATTCGAAAGCGGTACTTTTTCAATTTCTTTTGCCCCAAGTATAGTTTAACTATTTCGATGCAGGCTGGTAAAATAAGCGATTCTGCAATTGTGATGCGGCCACCAACTGGGCGATCTTATAACTAGCCTCTTGAGTTCGATTTCATAGTGTTGTAATCGAATTCATAAAACAACTTTGCTTCCTATCTTGCGTTTGAAGACGCTTAAAAAAATTCAAATCTTTTTCTGCACATGATGGATATATCGTGGTAAGGTGGCGGCGTAGTTTACTTGGGGTCATTGCTTCACTTGATACTCTTCTAGGCATGAAGACTATTATGGGTCGAGGAAGAGACGAATTATCGGAGCATACAAATCCATATTTAATATATTCCTCATTATATTGCCTAAATACCTGCTTTGTCCTTTTCTTTGGGCTACTTTGTCCCGTGAATCTGATGACTTTCTGGCTCTCTTCAAAAATGTTTTCCATTATGGGTGGAAAATAAATATCTACAAAAATTAAATTTGGTTAAATATACTTAATGAAGAAATTTAATAAATATATTATGAATAATTATTTGTTTTTAGATATAAACGTTGATTTTATTTCTAAAAGTGAGCAATAACTTATTATACGTATATCTTTTCGGTATAAAAATGTGAAAGCTGGTCCAAAATAAAGGTAAAACAAATCGCGACTAAAATAAGTAAAATCTCATTTTTTTCGCGTTTAAGAATAATATCGAACTCGATATTCATATAAAAAATTGATTTTTATCAAAGATAAGAGAAAAACACATTGTTATATATATTTAAAGTGTTCTGCTGATTATTTTTAAATTTTAGAAATTTTTCTTGCTTAAGAAATAAATTAAAATCGTTATTTGTCTTGCACTCAAAGATTTTTCAAATTTAAGTTTTAAAAAAGAGGAAACGAAAAAAAAGAAAACTTGATTTTTATACTTCTAACAAAGGTCAAACTGAAGTGCTTATAAATTAAATTCAGTGGTAAATGAAAATCTCATTCAGCTCCTATATATTCAGCGATGCCCCATCATTCTGATTAGGCTCTTATATCTTATAATAATATTACAAACCAATAAAATTTCAAACGGTTGCACAAATTGGATTTTTTATAACTATGAAAAATTTATTAAGGTTATTACGTATTATATTCATACCACGTGAAATTAATATAGTTTATTAGGCTGTTCGTTTAAATTACTGTGCATAGTGTTTGGGTTGGGGGCACCTCGTGATTTTCCACAGCTGCGCCTTATAATCTGTGCTGTAAAACAGTACTCCAGCGGTTCCAAAACTGTTCCCCGGCATATTTCAAATTTTGAGGTGATACTCGACATCTGTCGGGCAACCCGCGAACTACTAGCTCGAGGTAGATCATAGTTTCAACGTTATTTATTAAATTGTTTGGACCTAACTACTAAATAACGGAACTGTTAGGTATTTATTTTTGCCCAGGGTCGCCGTGAAAAAATGACTGAGACCCTAAGGGTGCCATGAACCGAGAAAGTTTGGGAACCTCTGCAGTACTCTGTGAAAGCCAGAAGTATGAATAGTGTGTTGTTTTATGAAGTGTAGTGTAGTGTTGTCTTGGGTTGTATTGTCATCTGGCTTTTCGCCTTGGGGTCCCTCGATGAAACTTCACGTTGCCCACCACTAACCTCTGGGAGGTAGCCAGGTAGTCCCAAAATCTCTGGCTGGTTTCTGCGAGGGTCACCTGAGTGTCCTGACAAACAAAGACCACGAGAGAGAGAGAGAGAGAGAGAGAGAGAGAGAGAGAGAGAGAGAGAGAGAGAGAGAGAGAGAGAGAGGATATAGTTTAGGGGAAGAAAAGAGGGAGATAGGATGAGCCTTGAGGATGACAGCGAAGGCATCTTCAGATGAGATGGAGTTATCTCCATCAGGCGAAAGAGGGGGAAAGAGAAGAGGAACTAAAGTGACAGTGCAATGGAGCCCTGCGTAGGTAGCCATTTGTCCAGGTTATAGTTCCAGAAGAGGAACTATAGTCCAGGTTATTTTCTTTGAGTTAAGTCCAAGTGATGTTTACAGTTTTGGATCCAGTGCTCGTCTGATTGTTAAAAGGTTGTCCTGGACAAGGTTTTCCGCTTCTCAAAAATAAGCGAATAAGAAGGTCCTGGGCCAAGTGGGTGAAGGCTATAGTCTTCTTGTTGCTCAAGGTTTTTTGGAAGATAGTGTATTCTTGTGAGAAGAGTGCATCTTATATCCTCGTAGATTTCACTATCGTGCATAAGATGGTCCCAATTTTCAGAGGAGCTGCAACGGCACAGGGGGTCGTCAATGATACCCAACGCTTCTAATTTTACTTTGATTGATCCGTGGCCAGTAAGTAGGAATGGATGTGCAGGCCAGGGGAGAACCACAAAAGTGACTCTGGTTAGGTTCCGGAAATTTCAGGGATGAATTTTTAGTGATATTGCCTTTAATTCGTGTGCCTTGGATTTATTAGTGAATCCAAGGCACGTGGTGGATCTCCCCTTGGAAAGATTGTACAGCTGGCTATGTCTGACAACTTCCAAGTCCATTGGAAGTGCATCAGCCAGCATCTACTGTACATTAAACTTTAATGTACAGTAGATGCATAAAGTAGATATATGAAACCTTCTCTAACTACATATATATATGAAAATTTTATAAATTTAAATCTCTTGCAGCACACTAGCATGCCGCGGCACACCAGTTAGGAAGCTTTGAGCTAAACAAGCTGCAGCTTAGGGCCTCACGTTACAAGGGGCCTCGCTCCATCTTAAAAAATCCTTTTTTTAATATTGTCACAGGTAAGAAAGAAGGGCCTCATACATGTTATAGCTTAGGGTCGCAACGAGTTTAAATATTGCCCTGTATATGCTTTTTTTTTTTTTTTTTGCCGAAACTGGCGTACCGCCACTGATGGGTACCTGAGTTTGGATTGGTTGTTAAGAGCACAGGAGATCCGCTTGTAAATATCATCAAATGGGTGGGAAGGAAACAGAATTTGTGGGTTCGGTACTGATTTTTTTCAATCATTTCATATGCTTGACGCTGTTGTGCTGGATTTGTTTGTTTTTTCATTCGGTGTTAATTTTGACGATATATTTACTTGTTGTAAAATGCGAATCGAAGATTTGTATATTTTATTTCAGGGGACGCTGCGTAGACATGCGCAGCTGTGTTGTATCTTTTAAGGGAAGCTATTGTTAAGCCTAGTTGTTGATTCTGCGTTGTGCTGGGTGCGTGTATGCGTTTGTTTATGAAAATGTAATCTGGTTTCTGTGTCATGTGCTTGGTAAGGGGTTGTAATACCGTCAACATTGCCTTAATTTCGCAATATGTAGATCTTATCGGTTTTAGGTAATTAAGTATATACGAAAACGCCATTCTTTCAGTTATTGTTTATTAATTGTACTGCTTTTTTCATTGTTGCCTGCATATACATCCATTGTATATGCGCTGGGAAACAAGTGTTGCTTACTCTTTTTTTTTTTTTTTTTTTTTTTTCTCTCTTTCAGCCAAAAAAAAAGTATTCTTGGTGTAGGGGAGGGAGCTCCTGTCAAGTGATAGAAAGAGCTAAATAAATATATAAAAATAAGAAGTCTTTGTATTAAAGTTAAGTTTTTTTTTTTTTTTTTTTGTAAGTAGGTATGAAAATTTCAGGATACAGGCATTTGACTAAGGGGAAATAAAAGTAGTACGGTAAACTTTCACCTTCCGCGGGGGATACATTCTTGAAGAAAATTACTGCGTTTGGCAAGACTAATTGTCTCATATAAAATAGGGGTTAGCGTGAAAAAGAAAAAAAAAAAAAACAGTAAATTTCAATTTCCATATATACAATAAGAAAAAAAAGATAAGAACAAGGTAATCGAACTAATACGTCTAAATGGCACGTTGCACAGGTTATACTGGTCATGAAATAAAAGCACTTGATATGTGTAGAGTTTAGATTCAATCTATTACTGGTAGAATCTAATAAATCATACTTTTCGCGTTTGTTTTCTGCTCCACTTCAGCGACTTCAAAATTAAAAATAAGATGGTTCCGTATTAATTTCCTTAAATTATTAAATTTTTGATTGTCCATTACGTTAATTTTATTTTTGAATCTTTTTGTGATAAAATGTCAGCTAACGTCCTAGGGCGCATCTTTATTTGACAATGGTATTGGCAACATTGATACTGTTACTATTATTATTAGCTATATGGTGCAAGGAAGCCTGAGGCTTATGCTGCACAAGGCAAAAAAAAATTCCCAAATTATCCTTAGAGAGAGATAGTGTCAAAAGTAGAAGGGAATCACCAAGAAGAGAAGAATGATGATATCCAGCTCAGGACCCTGGGTGTGCCAAGTCCATACTCACCAGATGTGATACAAGAAAGCAAGGCTTATTACAGCACCAAAAAAAAAAAACTGATCTTTAGAATAGGGGTCCCCTCCAGACTACCTCAGTCTTAGGGTGTTTATCCCCCCCCCTTCCTGCTGTTTTAAAATAGGAAATAGGAAAACGAGTTCCCAATTTAAAAACAGTGGCACGGGTGGGGATAAACACCCTAACACTAACCATAGCAGGTTAGGCATGTCAATCACTGCTTTCCTCTTCTCTTTTGGAATGGGGACTCTGTTCGATTACCTTGTTCTTATCTTTTTTTCTTATTGTATTGTCGAGCTTATCGTTTTCTTGTTGTATATATGGAAATTGAAATTTACTGGGTTTTTTTTGTTTTTTTTTTTTAACTTATTAACAATCATACCGTGCATCATACCAAAAAAAAAAACTTCCATTACTCATTCCTGCTAATAATGTCCAAACCTTTAAATTTATTCCAACCACCATTTTCCACAAAATATATTATTATTATTATATATATATATATATATATATATATATATAATTACATTAAAAATTAAGCAATGCATCAAATACTGTCTTAAAAATTACTTGTAATAGTACTAGTTTCAATATGTGTAGGAAATACATTAAGGACTTTTGCATGAATGCACCACATATATTATAAAAATAAATATCATTAAATATTTTTTATCTTTTTTCTATTTTCAATAAAATATTAAAAAAAACAAACTTGCCAGCTGCTAATGAAATTTTAATATCACGAGAACATATTTGATGAACCCGTTCAACAGATACAAACTGATTTACATCTGACCCCAGTTATAGTATAAAACAAAAAACAACAGCAAAACGTATCGTTTTATGCTTTGCAGTTATTGTAAAAATAAGTTCAAAATATGTCTAGAAAAATAAGTTAGTTAGAAACACAATTTGCAGAGGCAGTGGTACATGTAACACTATATATTGTACTGAGGAGTGTGTAATTGAGAGGGTAACCAACAATAGTTTCCCCAACTCAGCACCATGGTGTTCTGTGAGACTAGAAAAATCTGAGTTCAGTGATAGTCACTCTTTAGGTGTGTCACAAATATAGTATCTTTTAAATCAAAGTTGACAAAAGATTGGGAACCACTGATAGAACATAAACAAATACCCTCCCCATGCGTTACCCATTAGACCCATCCCCATGCTCAGTGGGAGGCAGCATTAATAATTATTGTTTTCTGTTTAAGTAGGCTGGATTGAACTGTGTATATTAAAAAAAAAAAAAAAAAAAAAAAAATGCAGAATGTAAAATTTTGGTATACAAGTACAAAACTGCTTTATATCTCTGGTTGCAGGAATTATTGCATGTGAATGATCATTTACACATGATAGTTTAAGGCAAATATGAAAGTAGTACAACTAGCATATGAAATTTTCCTTTCAAAATATCAGTTTTCCAATGTTTTTTTCTTAGTTGCTTTGGAATTAAAATTAAATATAAGGATTTCAAGAAACTTAAATACACATGTATTTGCAGTCCTCAGGAAAATTGTAACTTTGGAGGAGGGGGAATATTCCTCAACTGTAATACCACCTTAGATGCCCAAAAATATTGAATTCCCAAAACAAACAAAACAATGGTGTAAGCCAGGGGTGGGCAACCTCTGGCCCATGGTAGTTTTCAAAATATATTTATTATATATATTTTTGAATTAATGGAATTTCTGACATAAATTTAGGAAATACTCTGCGCATTGCTATGACAAATATCTATCCAGATATCAATTCACTGATAAAAATGAACAGTATCAAATCTCATTAAATATTATAAAAATAAAATATTGCAGTTTTTGTTACTGGGATTGTATTTCATTTTTCTTATTAATAAAATTAATTGTATTTATGTGTATGTATAAATTACAATAAATAACATAAAACTGTTTGTTTATGACAATTTTTTCATTATATGCCATTTTAATAATTCTTAAAAATCATGGAAAGTTAAAAAAAAAAATTTGACCTGCGTGTACCTCACAGACATTTTATTTGACCCTCTGTTTATAAAGGTTGCCCACCCCTGATGCAAGTCATTCATGTACACAAGAGTATGAATGTCATAGTAAAGTGAACCTGTTTTGACTATTAGCTTATGAATTCATGACCATGCAGGTTTCAGCAATTTGCTGTGGCTTGATTGGGAAAGAAATAATAAAATAAAATTTTCATAGTAATTTATTACATTTAAAATTGGGAAGAACAGAAAGTACTGTAACAGTGACTGAGTATTCATATTTTCTTTGATGAGATTTAAATAAGCAGGGGGAAGTGTAAGAATTTCTCACCCACTTACATGTAGATCTTTAGACTTGATGGAATATACAGACATAATATATAGACTTATGCCTTAAACCCCCATTTTTATTTTAATTGCTGCATACATAATAAGTTATAACTTGTTATAATCTCAAAAACAATGAAATAATATAAGAATGAAATTAAATTAAATCTAATAATGTTATTTGTAACATTTGTTAAGCTGCCATGGTCAGTGACAGGAGTGTCACTGGCCATGCTTTTAGATTATTGTATCAATAAAGAGTATTTATTTTATGAAATACGTTTGCTCAGCAGTGTTCTGTTTTGCCCAAAATATTTTCAACACTTTTTTTCTGATCTTTGTTCCTCTGCCATGTTTAAACATCAGTGATAGAAATTAACAACAAGAACTCAGCCTACCTAAATGTCTCTCTTATACTATATTTGTCACTTGTTTTCACATGATCTTATTCAAATGAATCAATTGATTGACACTTAGCAGATTCATTTCTCATGCCATTTTTAATTTCATCCTGCTGTACCAAGCAGAGGCAGATATGATGTGATCTTTCTAAATTTAACTGATATATGAAGCTGTTTTTTTTTTTTTTTTTTTTCAATACACCAAAACCCTGTTATAACAAACTTCTAATGGAGAGGGGTACATGAATTATTTCATTATACTATAAATTTTCTTTCAAATAAATTAATTTTTTAAAAAAAATCTATCCTAATATATTCAAATGAATTCTGCTGTGAAATTTGGAAAGGTAATGGCGTTATAGATTTTCAGGTGCTCTTTACTTAGAGCACTAGGGCTGTGCTCTAAGTAAAGAGCACAGCCCTAGTTGCCAAGACCACTGTGACTGTGAAGTTGCTTTACATAGCTGATCAAACTGTAATCCTCTTAAATATTTTAACTAAATTCTGAATTTTTATCTCTAAAGGTTCAAACATAATTTGTATTACTGTTTCTCGTTAGTAATTTAGATTGGGATAAATAAATCTGTTACCACATTACACAACCTGTTTTTTCTTCATAGTCTCCAAAATCCAGTTTTAATCCAACAGTGTGGTATTAAATTTTACTTTATTACAGCCTGAACATTTATCTCACCTCGAAGCTTTAGAACTCAAAGCAAACAAATGTTTGTTTTGAGTTCTACAGGGTGTTTCAGTTAAACGTTTCAGAACTTCTAAGAGGGGTAGGGTACATCCTGACAACTCGAAATCATATAGCAATGTGGGGTCGGAAATGCTTTCCTGAAGCGGTATTGTACACAGAAGTCGTCGTGCGACGTCGTGCAGCACAGATTCGATTTTCGGTCAATGTATGGGCCGGTATTATGGGAGATCACCTCATCGGACCTTACCTGTTACCGTGTCGTCTAACCGGACCTATCTACTTGATCTTTCTGCAGCAAGTATTGCCACAACTTTTGAGAGATGAACAGATTTCTGCATCGACGCAACAGACAATGTGGTTCCAACACGATGGAGCCCCTGCCCATTATAGCGGAGATGTTCGTAACTACCTGGATGTCACATTTGGTCAACAGTGGATCGGACGTGGTGGTCCCGTGCGTTGGCCTGCTCGGTCACCCGACCTATCATGTCTTGATTTTTATTTCTGGGGTCATATGAAATCGCTAGTTTATGACACCCCTGTTGACAATGCTGAGGAGCTGGTTGCAAGAATCGCAGTAGCTGCCGAAGAAATTCGAAATTCGCCTGGAGTATTCCAGAATGTTCGGATGTCCATGCGTCGGAGATGTGAGGCGTGCATTGTAGCCCGTGGAAGAAACTTCGAACACTTACTTTAATCCATGTACCTTTTGCTTCTTTTCATGTATTATTAAAACGATTTCTCACTTACGGTCTCTTTTCTTTATGGTGCTTCTGTGTACAACACCGCTTCAGGAAAGCATTTCCGACCCCACATTGCTATATGATTTCGAGTTGTCAGGATGTATCCTACCCCTCTTAGAAGTTCTGAAACGTTTAACTGAAACACCCTGTAGAGTAGTACAATTACCTTAGTAATGTTCAATAGTATTATATGAACATCACTTGCTGAGAATAAATAGAAAAATTTGTTGTTGAAGTTTCAATAAGAAAAATGTAATTTTGTTTTTGTTTTAATACTACAGTGGTTTGAAGAAGTAGAATTATTATTTGTTAGGATAATGAGTTTTATATAAAAAAAAATAAACACACATACACACACACACACTGCTTGACTTGTATTCATGTGTATTTAAATGTATTATTTTTATCATCCTTACAGATGCTGGTTAGCATTATAAAGACTAATTTGAAAATGTGGTTTCATTTAAAAAGGTAAGCATAAAACGAAGCATGTAGTATTCATAATAGAGTGAAATAAGTATAGATAGTTCAGATGTGCTGAATAGGATATGGTATTGTAAAATGAGTCTTTTTTACTTATCTGCCTCATTGATAATCTTTTTTTTTTTTTCCCCTGGTGATATTCCTTTTCCTTCACCAAATAGTAGAGATTCTGCACCTTGGAAAAGGATAACACTTGAATGTATACTTTTAGAAATAGTATTTGCTATATAGTGCAAGAAAGCCACAGGCTTTTGCTGCACTGGCAAAAAAACAAACCCAAGTAGATAAGAAAATACAAATTATATACTTCCCTCCTCACAGGTAACTCTATTCAGTTGACCTTTTGTCAGCCTCAACTACCTGCGAGGGAAACTTGTTTCAGCAATCAACAACTCACTGGCTAAAAGAAAAATTCCTACAATCTAATCTAAACCTCAAACTCCTGTAATTTGAATTTATGATCCCTAGTTCTGAAATTCTTTATAACAGTGAGAATTCCACCTTCATTCAATTTACTAATCCCTATCAAAGCCTTATAAACCTCAATGAGGTCACCAAAGAGGTGCCTGGTTGCCAAGCTCTGTAGCCCTCATAATCAGTCTTTCCTCATACTGTCGTCCTGCCTATCTTGCCATTCGAGTTGTCCATCTTTGGACTCGTTCAAGAATCTCACTGTCTTTTCTTAGATGAGGTCTCCCTACTTGAAACAGTATTCCAAATGTGGTCTTACAATTGCCTTATACAGTGGGATCGTGACCTCCCTATCTCAACAGGATAATTTTTGATGAATCTTCGATAGGACACCATGGGCTTTCTTGGCTGCCTGTTTACAATGTTCAGAAAACTTCATATCTGCCTGTATTGAACTTCCAAATCCCTTTCTTCCTCTACTATTTTTAATTCAACCCCACCATGCTATAATTTATTTGTAGGTTGCTATTCCCCAAGTGTAAGACCTTGCATTTAGGAGCATTAAAACATAGCTGCCACTTCTCTGACCATCTCTGAAGTCTGTTCAAATCATCCTAAAGGAGTGCTGCTTGGCACTGATCATTAATGACTCTGTCAATCGTTATGTCATCTGCAAATTTCGACATTACTCCTTATACCCCTTCGTCGATGTCATTTATGAAAATGAAAATCAACAGTTCCAAGAACTGATCTTTGAGGGACCCCCCCCCCCCCCCCCCGCCCCTGATGTCACACCAATCTGAAGAATATCCATTAATCACAACCCTCTGCCTTTGCCCTACAGCCACCCAGCAACCTATCTTAGGATCTTACCAGTAATCCCAACCTGTTCAAGCTTATACAGTAACCCCTCATGAGGGACTGAGTCAAATGCTTTGCTAAAATACAAATAAACTAAGTTTAAATTGTTCCATAGATCCAGCTCATGAGTAACTGTGTCAAAATAGTCTACTAAGTTAGTTGAGCATGATTTACCCTTAAAGTTATGGTGTGCCCTTCAGAATGCCATATCTACCTAAATGTCCCTGGAATGCACTCTTAATCATTGCCTCTAAAATTTTTCCTACCACTGAAATCAGACTAACTGGTCTGTAATTACAAACTTCAGTCTTAGAACATCTTTTGGCAACGGTAAAGAAAGCCAACACGAGAACGACGAGAAACGTCAGATAACTTACGTGGAAAATTAGCTTCCCGATATGGCACTCTAGTGCTGCTCGCTCGGTAAACAGATGGTAGGTGTTATCAATCTGGAGCAGAAGTCGAGAACGATATAATTGATTGACAGGTAGGCATGGCAAACTATGTGCTGATTGGTGTGTGAACACAACACACGATAACATCGGTTTAGTAGTGCTAGTGGTAACTTGTCCTAATTGCACATTCACTAATGAATGCTATCCATAATGGTGAAAAAAAGGTCAGGTTACCTCCACTTGAATCCCATGGGAGCTTTGAACCCCTCCCGAAGTAGAGGGACAACATAACCTTTTTTCTTTAGAATCAGTCATATTTAGAAATACATTCATAAAAATAATAAATTTATTATATTCATAAATTTTTTTATGACTGTATTTTTATTTTCTTGTTCAATAATATGCCCTAATGGTGAAAAAAGGTCAGGTTGTCACAGACATTCTCTCAGATATGCCAGACAAGCTGTACTTGCTACCTGGGAGTCTAAAACGCTGATGGAACTGATATTCGGGTGACACTCAAGTCAAGTGGACCCAATTTTGGCAAAGTCCGGATGGTCTGTGACAGCCAAATCCTCTGCTTGCACCTTCACGTTGGTGGGACTGTTAGTAATCCTGGGTATAATCTCCATGCACAAGTACATGGTGGGTGACCACCCAGTGTGAACCAACGTAAGCAGGGGTCGAGGTGTGGCGCCCACACCACATGGAGGAACGCCACCCCTCTATGTTACCAGGCAGTACTAGGTGGTAGATGACTCATCAACCGGTGAAATACCACCACTTTGCTTATTGTAGGCTTGAAGTGGTGGAACCCATGTTTAGTCTCTAGAGCTAAGTTCCAGTCACCCCTTCCCTATCTCTTCCATCATGCAGTATAATTGATGACTTTTGAGGTTATGATGAACATCGTGGCGAGATCCAGTATTCCTTACATTATGAGGATACAGCTCTAAATCAGTGTTCGCACGCCGGCCACTAGTTAGTACACCGGACCGAACCTATTGGTAACTCTTTAGGAGGCCGGATCAGCTAGTGTATAATCTTGCTACCTCTACACTGCCAGATAGTGACTGGAGGGAGTCCGAGTAGTGTGTATGTGGGGAGCATTGTCGAGGCCACGTTATGTCAAGGATCTGGGTATATTCTTACCACGTGTACTCCATATCCAAAAATTTCATTACTTCATACAGCATGTCCCACCCACTTTTTCTTACTATTGAATACACCATGAATTGTTAAACTAATAGAGCAAGCTTATCTGCGAAAAGATGTAAACCTCCCAAGCACTTCCTAATTCATTTCACAAATATACGTGGTCTCAATTCTAATCTCAACGATGTCCATTTCCACTTGCAGTCTGCCAAACCCAATGTACTTTTTCTGACAGAATCTCAGTTAACGGTTGATTCAACTACTGCTCATCTCAGATGCCCAAATTATTCGCTGTATGATTTCTTTCGCCTCAAAGGTGGTACTTGTGCATATGTCCGTTCTGATATTCCCTGTCAGAGCTTGGCAATTTGGAATCTCCTCTCTTGGATCTTCTCTGGCTTAAAATCTTTCTACCTCAATGTGTCAAATTCATCTGGTGTCTCTACTGTTCTTCCAACTCCACTAATCACTTGGAGCTCTTTGATTTCCTGTCTTTGCAACTTGACTTTCTCCAGTCAAACTTTCCTAAAAGTGAGGTAATTTTTCTTGGTGATTTTAATGTTCACAACTCCAGCAGGCATCCGTTTTCTAGTCACACCGACCCAGCAGGTCGAGATGCTGAGGCTTTTGCAATTACTAATGACCTAGCACAGATTGTTCATTTACCTACAAGAATACCGGACAATCCTAATCATACAGCCAATACGCTTGATCTTTTTCTCACAAACAACCCTTCTAAGTACATGGTCGAAGTGAGAGGTCCTTTAGGCACTTCAGATCACAACTTGGTGATTGTCTCTTCTCCGGTGGAACCTTTATCTGATGGCTATTCCCAACCTCGTGTTGTTTGGCATTACAAGAATGCAAAATGGGATGACCTGCGAGACTCAAATTGTAGCAGGATACTTAATGCTTTTGTAAACTCTGTGGTACTACACTGACAGTTGTAGAGAATGAAAGGGACCTGGGGGTGGTTGTGCAGGCAGATATGAAGTTCTCTGAGCAGTGCAGACTGGCTGAAAGAGTAGCTCATGGTGTATTGTCAATGATATATAGGAATTTTTCTAGCAGGGATAAGGAGGTGATTATTCCCTTGTATAAGGCAATGGTCAGGCCTCACCTAGAGTACTGTATACAGGTCTGGACGCCTCATTTCAAGAAGGATGTAGAGCTGCTGGAACGAGTACAGAGAAGGGCAACAAGATTAGCGAATGGAACAAAGGGGTGCTCTTACGAAGAAAGGCTTAATTTTTGCAAATTACAGTGTCTCTAGACTAGGCACCAGCGAGGTGATCTCATAGAGGTATATAAAGCCTTGAATGGTTTGAGCATGCTCAATGCTGATGGGATTCTTCCTCTCGCTCAGAATAATCACCTGAGAGGGCATAAATTCAAATTGAGGAAAGACAGATGTAGGATAGATGTGCGGAAATTTGCCTTTAGCCAGCGGGTGGTTGGTTGGTGGAACAGTCTTCCATCCCTTGTCGTGGAAGTTGATAGCCTAAATAAGTTTAAGGCTCAGCTGGACAGGTATTTTGAACAAACAGAGGGGTGAACTAGTGGTTTTTTTTTTTTTTGGCTGATGCTGCATGAGTTTGCTTTCTTGCATCAAATGCGTCTACTAATGCTAATGCTAATAACTGAAAGCAAAGTGGAGGAGAAATTGTTGAAGTTAAACATAAGAAAAGCACCTGAGGTGGATGGGATCTATCCAGTTATATTAAAGGAGGCGGCAAAGCAACTAAGCAAACCCTTAGCCATAATTATGATAGCATCCTTGAAAATGTAACCCCAATTCACAAAGTGGGATCGAAGGGTGATACGAGTAATTACAGACCAGTTAGTTTAACTTCTGTTCCTGGTAAAATAATGGAGTCACTGGTTAAAGATGCATTGCAGGATCATCTAGACAAGACTGCAGCAATAATTCAGGCAGCATGGGTTTGTTAAGGGAAAGTCTTGTCTGACAAATTTGATAGGATATTATGATGTGGTTACAAAGGAACTGGTTGCAAAAAATAATTTTGATATAGTAGTAGTAGTGGCACTTGATGCAAGAAAGCAGTGTAGGAGCTTATGCAGCATCAGCCAAAAAAAAAAAAAAAAAAAAAAAATCACACCATACCCTCCAATTGCCTGTCCAGTTCCTCCTTAAATTTATTTAACCTATCAACTTCCGCAACGACAGATGGAAGTTTGTTCCAGCAATTAACCACCCGCTGGCTAAAGGCAAATTTCCGCACATCTATTCTACATCTATCCTTTCTTAATTTGAACTTATGTCCCCGTAGGTTCGTATTCTGAACAAGTGGGAGGATCCCATCAGAATTCAGCGTGCTCAACCCATTCAAGGCCTTATAGACCTCAATCAGATCACCGTGCAGGTGCCTAGTCTCCAGCCACTGCAATTTGCAGAACTTAAGCCTCTCTTGGTAAGAGGATCCCTTCATTCCCCTCACCAATCGTGTTGCTCTTCTCTGTACACGCTCAAGCAAATCTACATCCTTCCTAAAATGAGGCCTTCAGACCTGTACGCAGTACTCAAGGCGTGGCCTGACCATTGCCTTATACAGAGGGACAATCACCTCCTTTTCCCTGCTAGCAAAATTCCTATATATCATTGACAAAACCCCATGACCTGCCCTAGCAGCCTGTCTACATTGCTCAGAAAACTTCATATTTGACTGCACAATTACTCCCAGGTCTTTTTCATTTTCTACCACCTTAAGTGTAGTACCACACAGTTGGTACGTTTCTCTGGGGTTACTTCTACCCATATGCAGTACTTTGCATTTGTCAAGGTTAAACTTCAGTTGCCACTTCTTAGCCCATCTGCCCAAATTATCTAGATCCTGTTGCAGTAGCACACTGCCATTACTGTCATTAACAACCCTGCCAACCTTCGTGTCATCTGCAAACTTCGACATTAAGCCTGATATACCTTCATCAATATCATTGATAAATATACAAAACAACAGTGGCCCCAACACCGAACCCTGTGGGACTCCACTAATAACATTAGTCCACGAAGAGCAGCACCCATTGATTACCACCCTCTGTTTTCTCCCACTTAACCATCCTTTTATCCATTGTAGCAACTTACCCTTAATACCATTCTGCTCCAATTTGTACAGTAGTCTTCCATGCGCAACAGTGTCAAAAGCTTTCCTGAAATCCAAGTATATGATATCAAAATTATTTTTTGCATCCAGTTCCTTTGTGACCACATCATAATAACCAATCAAATTTGTCAGACAAGACTTTCCCTTAACAAACCCATGCTGTGTCTGAATTATTGCTGCAGTCTTGTCTAGATGATCCTGCAATGCATCTTTAACCAGTGACTCCATTATTTTACCCGGAACAGAAGTTAAACTAACTGGTCTGTAATTATTCGTGTCACCCTTCGAACCTCCTTTGTGAATTGGGGATACATTTGCACATCTCCAGTCCGTGGGAACCTCCCCTGAATCCAAGGATGCTCTCATAATTATGGCTAAGGGTTTGCTTAGTTGCTTTGCCGCCTCCTTTAATATAACTGGATAGATCCCATCCACCCCAGGTGCCTTTCTTATGTTTAACTTCAACAATTTCTCCTCCACTTTGCTCTCAGTTATTACAAAATCATTAAGCACACTGCTACAATTTGATAACCTTCTTCCATTTTCAAACTGTAATGATTCCTCACGTGTCTTTTTCATTTTCTACCACCTTAAGTGTAGTACCTGAAATCAAAATATCATATATTTTGATTTCAGGAAAGCTTTTGACACTGTTGTGCATGGTAGACTATTGTACAAATTGGAGCAGAATGGTATTAAGGGTAAGTTGCTACAATGGATAAAAGGATGGTTAAGTGGGTGAAGACACAGGGTGGTAATCAATGGGTGCTGCTCTTTGTGGACTAATGTTATTAGTGGAGTCCCACAGGGTTCGGTGTTAGGTCCACTGTTGTTTTGTATATTTATCAATGATATTGATAAAGGTATATCAGGCTTAATGTCGAAGTTTGCAGATGATACAAAGGTTGGCAGGGTTGTTAATGACAGTAATGGCAGTGTGCTACTGCAACAGGATCTAGAAAATTTGGGCAGATGGGCTAAGAAGTGGCAACTGAAGTTTAACCTTGACAAATGCAAAGTACTGCATATGGGTAGAAGTAACCCCAGAGAAACTTACCAACTGTGTGGTACTACACTTAAGGTGGTAGAAAATGAAAAAGACCTGGGAGTAATTGTGCAGTCAGATATGAAGTTTTCTGAGCAATGCAGACAGGCTGCCAAGGCAGGTCACGGTGTTTTGTCAATGATATATAGGAATTTTGCTAGCAGGGATAAGGTGATTGTCCCTCTGTATAAGGCAATGGTCAGACCACGCCTTGAGTACTGCGTACAGGTCTGGAGGCCTCATTTTAGGAAGGATGTAGATTTACTTGAGCGTGTACAGAGAAGGGCAACAAGATTGGTGAGGGGAATGAAGGGATCCTCTTACCAAGAGACGCTTAAGTTCTGCAAATTGCAATGGCTGGAGACTAGGCACCTGCACGGTGATCTGATTGAGGTATATAAGGCCTTGAATGGGTTGAGCATGCTGAATTCTGATGGGATCCTTCCACTTGTTCAGATTACGAACCTAAGGGGGCATAAATTCAAATTAAGAAAGGACAGATGTAGAATAGATGTGCGGAAATTTGCCTTCAGCCAGCGGGTGGTTAATTGCTGGAACAAACTTCCATCTGTCGTTGTGGAAGTTGATAGATTGAACAAATTTAAGGAGGAACTGGACAGGCATTTGGAGGGAATGGTGTGATTTTTTTGGCTGATGCTGCATAAGCTCATACACTTGCTTTCTTGCATCACATGCCACTACTACTACTTCTTTTCTTCTTTTCCTTGGTTGGATTACTGTTTCAAAACTTCTGATGTTAACGTTTGCTCAGATCGTGTCAGTGAAATTATTCTTGCAGGAATGGAATCCTTTATCCCACACTCCACTTTAAAATCTCGTCCTTTATCTAAACCTTGATTTTCCAATAAATATGCTAAGGCTGTTCAAGAGAAGAATGTTGCTTATCGTAATTGACTTGTTTCTAATTCTTCAGTTTCATTTTCTGCCTACACCAAAGCTCGCAACAATTGTAAAGCAGTTATTAATCAGTCCAAACTAGAGTTTGAACAGGCTAAGAGTAGAAAACTTGCTTCTTGCCCTAATGGTAGCTGAGCATTCTGGTCTCTTGCCAAAGCTATTGGCCGCAACTTTTGGCCATCTCTGCTCTCATCTCTGTCCAAACCAGATGGTTCTGTTGTCACTTCAGCCATGGATATAGCTGACCTGCTAGCATCCCATTTTTCTTCCAGCTCACGTATTAATGATCTTGGAAAATCACCTCCCACCATTCCCAACATGCTCCATTCAGTGCCTCCTGTGGTCTTTCGTCAAAAGGATTTTGATGAATCTTGATGCTAAGAAAGCTCCAGGTCCTAATAGTATTTCTCCACTTGTTCTCAAAACCTGTGCTCCTGAACTTACTCCTATTCTTTGCCGCCTTTTTTCCCTTTCTTATTCTAAAGGTGTTTTTCCTTCTGCTTGGAAATTTGCTCATATCCAGCCGGTTCCTAAAAAAGGGTGACAAATCCCTCCCATCCAATTATGGTCCCATTGCAATTACTTCTACTCTTTCTAAAGTAATGGAGAAATCAATTAACCGCGAACTCTTAAACTACCTAGAAACCTTCCGTCAGTGTCTATCCACTGGTGATATTCTGGTTTATGTTACCCATTTATGGACTAATTCAATGGAAAGGTTCGGTGAAACACAAGTAGTTGCTCTTGACATCTCAAAAGCTTTTGATTGTGTTTGGCATAAAGGTCTTCTAAACAAGCTTCCATCTTATGGTTTGCTAACTGTTTTTAGTAATTGGTTATCCAGTTTTCTCTGTGATCCCTCACTGAGGGTGATGGTAGATGGCTCTCTGTCTTCCAACTTCTCCACGAAATGGAGGGGGTAACCTAACCTTGATTCTTTAGAATCATGGGTGGACTAGCGCATAAATTGTTTGACAAAATATAAATTTTTTTTATTACTGTACTTGCAATTTTTAAAGAAAATTGTGTGGATGCACACGTATAATAACTTCAATCAACACCTCAATAGCTATTCACACACACACACACTCACACACACACACACACACACACACACACACACACACACACACACACACATATATATAAAAATAATCATTCTTTCTTTCTTTTCTTATTATTTCCTAACCTAACGTGTAAGGTTATGTTACGAAAAATAAAGAAACCGTTTCCTTTTTTCGTAACCAAACCTAAATCAACAGTATAGTAAAAACTCTCATGAACTCCAAAAATCTGCTTTTAATAATGAGAAAAAAAACATAATGAAGAACATAAAAATGAATGGAACGAAACTTTTATTAATTAAGTTTTTATCAAAAATTCAACCGTTTTATTTTCCCAAATTTCTTCCATCTTTAAAAGATTCATCATTACTGTTACCTGTTTACTGTTCATCACAAAACTATTATGCACCGTTCTTTACTCATAAATGCACATCATAATACCAACCAATGATTACACAGTAGCTTGTCGTCTGTTGCACCGACCACCAATCATTTCATTGTTTGCCATGCCTACCTCTCAATCAATATATCCTTCTTGATTTCGGCTCCAGACCGATAACACCTGCCTTCTGTTTACCGAGCGAGCAGCGCTAGAGTGTGGTGTCGGGAAGCTAATTTTCCGCGTAAGTTATCCGACGTTTCTCGCCACACCTTGAGTACTGTATACAAGTCTGGAGGCCTCATTTTAAGAAGGATAGTGGAACGAGTACAGAGAAGGGCAAGAAGATTAGTGAATGGAATGAAAGGTTTCTCATATGAAGGAAGGCTTAAGCTTTTCAGATTGCAGTGTCTGGAGACTAGGCACCTGTGAGGTGATCTAATTGAGGTGTATAAAGCCTTGAATGGTTTGAGCATGCTCAATGCTGATGGGATTCTTCCTCTTGCTCAGAATAATCACCTGAGAGGGCATAAATTCAAATTGAGGAAAGAAATTGTAGGATAGATGTGTGGAAGTTTGCTTTAGCCAGCGGGTAGTTGATTGGTGGAACAGACTTCCATTTTTTGTTGTGGAAGTTGATAGCCTAAATAAATTTAAGACTGAGCTGGACAGGTATTTGGAACGAATGGAGGGGTGAAATGGGAGCAGTTTTTTTTTTTTTTTTTTTTTTTTGGCTGATGCTGCATAAGCTTGCTTTCTTGCATTGTATGCCTCTACTAATGCTAATGCTAACAATGCAGAAGCTCGGACAGCTCATGAGGTTTGATTATATAATATACAGGAATTTTGCCGCATGGTTAAGGAAGGTTAGGTCTGGAATCTTCATTTCAGAAAGGATGTGTATCTGTTGGAACAAGTGCAGAGAACTGCAGTGAGAGGTTAGTGAGGGGAATAAAAGGATGCTCTTACGAAGAATGGCTTCAGTTCTGCAAATTAGTCTGGAGCTATGAGATGTGATTGAGGTGTTTAAGGCTTTGAATGGAATGAGTAAGTTGAATGCTAATGTCATCCTTCCTCTTGCTCAGGCTGTACACATGAGGAAGCACAAATTTAAATTAAGAAGAATGGTTACAGGATTGATATGTGAAAATTTGCTTTCAGCCAGTGGGTAGTTAATTGTTGAAACAAACTTCTGTATGGTGTTGTGGAAGTGGATGGCTTGAATAAATTCAAGGACAAACTAGAGTAACTGTTAGAGAGGAGATGGACAGGTAATATGGGAAGTGTTATTATTATTTTTTTTATTATGCTATCTAAGCTTGCTTATCATTTGCCACTACTAATACTAATTCGTTTAGAAAACTTTGCTGCGAGGTGACAGGTGAGTGTCTGTGCTGTATTTAGTGATAGCCTTGAAAGCAGTTTCCAGGAGGATATTCTCCTGTAAAACCTGATTACAAACTCACTTTTTCATTCACATGCCTTTAGCTTTCTGGTTACTATTTATTACCTCACTTTGGATCCTTTGGGTACCTGAGGTCAGTAGCTGTCTATTTCTGTCCTAAAATCTTGACCCAATTTCACTTTCATTCAGCGAAATTTCTAGCTGCCCTCTGACTTTATAGCAAAGTTTTCTGAACAAACTGAAGAAGTAGAATAAAAAAAAATTATGTATGCATGTATATGAGAGGCAATCAGAAAATAAGTTTACAACAGTGGTGTCATTAGGGTTGGTATCACCCAGTGTGATAACTCATAGTGTCACCCCATGGACCTCCTCCTGTACCAGACCACACAGAATCCTTAGTAATGTTTTTTGTTACTTGTAAATCGTAATTCCCGTATATCACTGAATGTAATGGCAATAGTAGTGACATAAACAACTAGCAAAATTAAAATTACATCTTTAAATTTCAATATCATATGCACAGCCTAAATGTATTTACATTTACTTAGTTTCATGTGGTTAAAGTGAAAATTTCATAAGAAAACAATAGAATTTGAAGTAAAAACGTTTAAGAACTACATCAAAATTATGTTAATTTTAACATTAAACTTTACCATTACGTGAGATACATTAATGGATTAGGTTTGCATAATCAATAACGGCCCAAATAATGTAGAAGTTGTAGACAAATGCATATGGAAATATACTCATAAATGAAATAATAATACAAACTTATCGAACTTTCCTTTAACTTGCTTAACTGCAGCATGATGAGCACTCCAGCATGTTGTTGATAGCCTTTTCACTGACACTCCAGTATGGTCAGTTAACACATCCCATTGATGGGTGGAAGCAGCAGAGAAAGAAAACATTGTCTCAAGAGTTCCAAAAAAATGTCGCACGTGATGCATTTTCAGCAAAAGAGTACTGACCCCACAAGTTAAGTGAATGGTCCACACATCCATTAAAAATCGCTTTCTTGTTTTTTACCTTAAGAATGGCTTGTAAAAAGCTTAGAGCAGAAGTCAGAAAACTAACCAGAAGAATCCGACGAGATGACTGGGATAAATTTGTTAAATCTTTAGAACGTGATATTACAGGCCCACAAAGAAGAGGTTTTAAAATTTTTAATAAATTACAACTAGGCACAAATTATCAAATAAAAACCAACTCCATCTCCTAAGCAGAATGGAAGCAACACTATTACAAACTATGGTATAACCCAGGCACTAGGGAATTGGAAGATGAATCTGTGATAACCAAAGATGAAGAAAATATAATAATGTGGAAGAACTAGAGTTAATATTACAAAAATCAAAAAACCGAAAAAGCCCAGGCTTAGACAATTTGAATGTAGAACTATTTAAATATGGGGTCACCTTACTAAAAAATGCACTACTAAAATTATTTAACATCATATGGCATAAGCAACAGATATCCAAAGATTGGGAAACAGGAATAGTAATCAATTTACACAAAAAAGGCTCCAGAAATAACCCTAATAACTACAGAGGGATAACACTGCTGTCAACTGCTGCAAAACTATACTCTAATATACTAAAGAATAAACTTAATAAATACAGTGAACAATTCTTAGAAGAAGAACAATGTGGTTTCAGAAAAGGGAGAAGCACAATAGATGCCATTTTCTCACTACAACAAATTTTGGAGAAAAGAAGAGAATTCAATCTACCAACATTTCTGCTCTTTATTGATTATGAAAAAGCATATGACAATGTAAACCAGGAAAAACTTTGGCAGATTCTACGTGAAGAAAATATCCCAACCCAGCTCCGGAAAGCGATCCAAAGCCTATATAAAAACTCAAAAGTCTGTATAAAATATTCTAATGGCCAACTATCAGACCCAATTAACACCAATAAAGGAGTGAAACAAGGATGTGGACTATCACCAAATTTGTTTAATATGTACATCAATAAAATTCTTAAAGAATGGAAACAAACAATTAACAACAGAATACAGTTGACCAACAGGAATAAAATCCAAACTATATTATATGCTGATGATCAAGTAATAATTGCAAAATCCGAAGATGAACTACAGATAGCAGCAAATGAACTTAATAAAATAGGTAAAAAGTAAAAGATGAAAATCTCCACTTCAAAAACAAAATCAATGGGATTATGTGGAAAAAACATAGTCAAAATTGTTATTGATGATAAATTAATAGAACAAATATCTGACTTCACCTATTTGGGAAATTTAATATCAAATGAAGGGAAAGACATCCACACTAAACTACAAAAATATAATAAAATGAATGGATCGATTAAATGCCAATTCGGAAAACAAATGACAACTGAAACAAAATTACGACTGCACAACATCACTTCAAAACCAGCCCTCTTCTACAGCTGTGAGACTTGGGTCATAAACAAGAAAGATGCACACAAACTAGAAGCAGCACAAATGAGATTAAGACCATTATTAGGCTTTTACAAGACTAGACCACCAAAGAAATTTAGATATCCGCGAGAAATTAAAAGTAGATAACATAGTAAATGACATAAAACGGTATCAGGAAAAATGGATCCGCCACATAGAAAGAATGAACCCAGACCGGATCCCAAAATTAGCCTTTAACCACAAACCACAAAAAAAGAGAGATGTTGGTCAACGATGGCGAGATCAAGACCACCTCCAAGAGCTAAAACAGAACAGATCTTAAAAGACCTAAGCCAGACCAAGTTCATGATGATGATGATGGCTTGTACACCTCCATGGATTCCAACTATAGTGGCAGTATTATTGTAACCTTGATTGCGTCACATCATTATGTCTAGTCCATTTTCCAGATTTTTAAGAATGTCAGAACTGTGGTCAGCAGCTTTTTTTCCCTTTAAAGGAAAAATCCTAGAAATACTTCTTCCACTTCAACTTTCCTGTTGTTGATTTTTGTATATCCGATCACTTTGGACATCTGGTCAGTACATGATATGTCAGGTGTGCTGTTGAACGTGATCCCAAAGTACTTCGCAGACTTTATGTCTATGACAAGCATATCCTTCACGTGATTTGCCAGGGCACTTATAAACTCATTCTGAGTTTTGGGTGCAAGATAAGAGACTGATACTTTAAGTTTACATGTGCTCTGCTTTAATCTCATTAAGTGTTCTTTCAGCACTGGATCATATTTTGAAAGCATCTCAACTATCTCAAGAAAGTTCCCTTTATTCAATGAAGATTCATCTTCCTTGTGGCCGCGGAATGCCAGATTATGCTAGGCAAGAAACAGTGTGATATCAAGCAATCTGTGTACATCAAGATATTCCTCCACTTTTTCATCTCAGTTTCCATTGAAGCAATAGTTTTGGCATCAATGGTTTTGTGCAGCCTAAGTCCTGCTGCCAGTGTTTTCCACTTTTAAAGGCAACATAGGTGCTCTTCGTGGTTATGTACTTTCAGGTTCAGTTTCCACCACATCTGAAACCCAGTCACAAATTTGGATGTCGTATCTGTAGCACTAATGGCAAACAGTTGTCAGCAAAAACAGTATAAATTCTTGCTGACGAGTGAGTAAACCATCCACGACCACAGAATTTTCTTGCCATTTGGCATCATCTTGTAAAACAACTCTTTTGAAAACTGGCACACATCTCCCTCTGCTTTTGCATTTTGCCTTGCTGCAACACTGAAAGGCTCATCTTTGTTCTGGAAAGAAGCACTTCCCCATTTGATTTCAACCTGAAAATGTTCTGGAACTGGTATATCCCAGAAAGAAACATCACATAAAATCTGCAAATCTTTCTCTTTAACATCACTCATCTCATTTACAGTATCATGGCTAGAGTCACTTTCAGCACTCTTTTCTGCTTCAAATTCTTCCATTTCCACTCCTTGTTCTTCAGCTTTAAATTCTGCCATTTCCACTCCTTGTTCTTCAGCTTTAAATTCTGCCATTTCCACTCCTTGCTCTTCTGCAGAATGCATGCTTGCATCAGAAGAATCAGCTTTATCAATTGGAGACTGACGAGCAGTGTCTTTTGATGAACCCTGGCCATCTTCCGGTCTTTTGACATATTGAAGCATGGATCCAGCTAGTGTTTTGAGTGATTATTTCTTGCCTCTTTTGCTTTCCTTTGCTGGCATCCACACGATAGAATATCCCTGTACAATAAAAAAAAAAAAAAAAAAAAAGACCAATTAGCAATATTTGGAAAAAAAAAAAAAAAAACAATAAGAAAATGTAAATCTATTGAATATTTTAGTTCTATCAAATGTAAATAAAATGTCACTGTTCTCAAAAAAGTTATTGATATGGATTTACAAATACTAATTACCACAATATTGTAGCTAAAATACCAGAAAATTTGACAAAATCAGCGACTATAAAAACAGCAGCAGCAATGAAAACAACAGTGCATGCAGACGAAACCATGTGATTTGAAGCGTCATTGTAATTGGGTAATAATGACAGCTCTGACCGGAGTGTATGTGCATTAGAAGGTTCAAAAAGTAAACTAGCATAGAGTTTTAACCTTGTAGGTATATTGATACAGTACATGTAAGCTGGGCTTATGAAAAATGTTTTTGTGGTTATAACTAACTACAGGGATATTTTTATAAGAAATAATAAATTTCTGCTGAAACACTGCACAAAAATTTTATGGACAGTCATTTTGGTTTCGCCCCTTCTGATGGTGTCTCTTGGTGCGGTCCATCCCCCCCCCCTCCAGTGATGCCACTGGTTTACCAGACATAATTTTGTAACTAGAGGACCTGTCCTTACCATAAGGTTATATCAAAGAGATTTGTTAATTATCTTTGGTAACACTTCATGTTTGATTGGTCTGCCATCTACTGAATGTTATGTTTACCAGTCTTTAATATGTGGCTCAACTGGAAGTGACCACTGTAATTCTTGAGTGTAAGAAATATGTTGGCAACAGAACTTCATATCCCACTTCTTAAAGTTTATAGCAATGAACTGGCAGAGTGGCAAAATAGTATGGTAACTTCCAAATATACAAACACCATACTTTCCTGAAAAGTATTTCCTAAGTCGGAAGAGATTTTCCCAAAGATGTAATGATATAACAAGAATATCTGTTCCAAAAAAAAAAGCATTATATTTACTCCCAAAAATGCATGACAGTTGAGATAATCATAAGATTTAGGTGTGGTATTGTCCCAATAATGAAATTTAAATGTGTTTTTTTTTTTTTAACAGTTAAGATTTTTAAATAAGTTTCTGTATTGTAAGATACAGTAGAGATGGACTACAGTTGACGAGCCATATTTAACAGTTAATACGAGTTAATACAAGTACATATGACTTTTTTTGTTTAGCAACAATCATTATAGCACTTTCCCACTGCTGCTCCTGCCCACCTGGCACCTCTGTAGCCAGGTGGGCAGGAGCAGCAGTGCGTAGCACATGCTTCATGATTAGACCGGGGTTCGAGCCCGTGACCACCAAATATGGAGGATGCGGAAAGGTCAGAGAATGACCACCGCATATTCTTGGAGCAATATGACCTTAATTGCTAATGATCCTAAAAAAAAAAATAAATAAATAAAAAAATAACAGCTTTGAAGTGCGTGTAGGGAATAGTTATTGTTTTATAATTTAAATAAACATCACAGAAATAATATATTTCTGTCTTTCAGCTGGTTAACCCCAGCCTGCCTCTGCAAGTCAAATTGTAGTGTGACTAACCTAATGGAAACTCTTTCCACATTATACAGCTGCAATAAAAATTATCAAAACGGCCCTTATTTTATTCTGGGCACATGAAATTACTTTGGCAAGAATGTCAAACAGCTTTTCTGGGCAGTAAATTAATTGAATGAATTCTAAACTGAAACCACTTTTATCAAATAGGAAATACCATTGGTAATTTTAATTTTCATTCATATGTGCTTGTTAGAACATATCACTAAAATATACAGGTTTTTCATAAAGTTCCTCTAGGCTCTTGATGGATGTAGTAGGCATAGCTGCTAACTCTTTGGGTTTATGAGAATCTATCTTTTGACTTAATGTGATCCCTTCTCCATCTCACCATCATGACATTGTTTTCCCTCTTTTTTTCTTTTTGCAATAAAACTACATTAAAATCAGAATTTTTTAATTTTTGTTAACAAATACATTTCAGGGTAGTTTGCCATAATTGTTTAGTTAGCCATGAAAAACAAAAAAGCAACTTTATTTTGCAGGATTTTCATATCAAACACAACACATACTATACAGCCCAGGGATAATACTCTCTTAATTTAGAAAGCAATATAGTTTTATAAAAAACTGATAGCTCTAAAGATTTATTTTTAAAGAAAATAAATGTATGTGATGGCATATACTACCCTCCCCTGTCAGTAAATTAGTAAGGCTGCTTTTCTTTTATAATTGCAATTATAAAAGACTAGTGAGAGATGAGTATAGAGACAGTGTCATAAACATCAGAGCAAGTTGATGGATGATGAACAAATCAGTAATACACTAAAACATCTGCTGAAAACTGTGTGTTACAATGTGGAAGGGTGGGGACCAACAACATGTTAGTGCAGTTCTATCAAAGTTGTGCCCTCAAGGTAATTTGTGTGTTGATACAATACAGTGAATTGTTTCAACTTCGGATATTTCATACATTCATAGCAGAAATTGTATAACTTTATGAAAAACTTTTGTTTGCCAGATGACTTTTTATCATTAATTCCTAAGTCCAAAGTGTGTTGTGTGTTTCCTTATGGAATTCAAAAGTCTGCTGACTCGAAACAGAATTAATGGTTAGAAATTTGCTGAAGTTGGTTATTGGAAGCATTAAGTTAAGTATTATTTAATTAACTGTTTGTTTGAAGAACTAGTTCTTCAAATACACCTTCATCCAGTAATGCTATTCAGAGAACAAGTTTTTTTTTTTTTTTTTTTAATCATATTGAAATGAATCAATTTTGCAAAAAAAAAAAAAAAAAGTTTCCAGTAATTCTCAATATTGTTGAAGGTAAAGAAATAGAATTGATGTGGAGTGATCCTTGCTTGGGGAACTGAAAAGTGCACAAGAAAGCTTGAAACATAAATTATGCATTTTAACCATTCCTCATAGCACTGCGAGAGAATATTCAGCCAATTGGAGAAGGGGGAAAAAAAAAATCAGTGCAAATCTTTTTCTGGTGTAGCTTGGAAAATGCTCTCAACAGCCACATCGGAACAGCAGTGCCATTATTATAAAGAAAACTTTGATTAATAATTTCTGAAGGTTTGCAGTTTGCTACAGTTATTATAAGACACTTCCGTAGGCAGGTGGGAAGGAGCAGCAGTGCGTAGCACACGCTTCTTGGTTAGACCGGGGTTCGAGCCCGTCACCACCAAATATGGAGGATGCGGAAAGGTCAGGAAATGACCACCGCATTATCCCGGAGCAATATGGCCTTAGTTGCTAATGCTCCTAAAAACCAAATAACAACAACAGCTACAGTTATTTTTCTTGAAGCAATCATAATAAGTTGATGTCTAACAGTCAATCCAAACAGAAATTCATAGAAAGAATTATGTTAGATAAGCTGCTGTTTAAAAGCATACTCTTGCGGTAAATATTCCTTTTTTTCTTTTTTTTTTAAATATATATATAAAATGTGTATGTTTTTAGTGAAATTTAATTTATAATGCTTTGCAAACTAAGAAATGCCTCCTGCTTTTTTTTTTTTTCAAAATCATTCTTAAAAAAAAAAAAAAAAAAAAAATTAACTTGAAGCAAATGTTTATTTTTATATATTTCTTCTCATTGTTATTTGCTGATTAAAGAATATATAGATATTATATGTTTCAAATTTTGTACCTGTTTAGCTTTAGCCTCTGTGGAGCTTTTATGTACTTTTTATTTGTCTAATAAAATTGTTGTTTTGTATAGACCATCTTGTATATAAGCCATAACTGGCATAGTAATTTCAGTTACATTGGTAGTTAGGTTATAATTGTTACATTATTTATTTCAAATGCAGCAGACTCTCAATTAACCGGGACACTTCAAGACTCCAAATTTAAAAAAAAAAAAAAAAAAAAAAAAAATCAACCAGAAATCAAAATTCAAGTAATAACTAGAAAATATAACAAATATTTTACAAGTCGTAAATAAGTGACAGGCGGCATTATAAGTCGTCATTCAGAGATTACTGTACCTATTATCTTACAATCTCTGCTGTCTTCACACCCACTGCTCAAAAAAAAGAAAAGAGAGACCAAATGTTTAGTTTGTTTTAGTGCATCGCGTCAATTGTTGTGTTCCGTTCCAGCGCAATAGAACAAATTTTGTTTCGTTATTTATGTCAGGGATGTCGGAATTTTTTTTATAGTATTTTTTTTTTTTTTTGTTTAGAAATCACGAAAATGATGGATAAATGCAAAAGAGTTGCGTTTTCAGTTAAACAAAAAAAACTTGAAATTATTCAAAAGTTTGAAAACGGTGCATCTGTTAAATCTCTAAGGAATCGTTATAATAAGTATGTATCAAAATGGCCAAACATTAACAAGTATCGCACGGAATTCAGATTTGTCAATAATATTTAACCCCAGGGGCTCACATCTGGTGAGTATGGGCTTGGCACACCCAGGGTCCTGAGCTGGATATCATCATTCTTCTCTTTCTTGGTGATTTTCTTCTCTCTCAGAGTAACTCCTGGAATTTTTTTTTTTTTTTGGCTGGTGCAGGATAAGCCTCGGGCTTCCTTGCACCATATAGCTAATAATAATAATATAGTAGCAATATGTTATTAGTCATTCCCGAGTTACGTAAAACTCGACGAAGTAAGAAATCGTGGAACGTATGTCGGGTATTTTTGGATTAACCGGGAAATTGATTATCTGGGATTTGTTTTTTACCATCTTTCCTGGAAAATCGAGAGTGTATGCAAAAAAGTAAAGAGTATTAGTTTAAGTGTTTAGGAATGCATGTATTGCTGTGTTTCTTAGTGTTTTCAAGTGAGAGAAAGTAAGTTTACATTTTGAAGTTGTATGACAGGGAAAATTTTTGACAAAGGTAAAGAAAGGCACTAACACAAAAACTATCTTTAAACTATTGCGGCTCTATTGGCAGACTGCTTTCTGTTAAAGTACTAATTGATGTGAATCATTACATCAATCACTTAACTTATGATATTATACCTTTATTGCATTCAGTGAATAGTTACATGGATGCCTGATGCAATACCTGTTACAGCGACAATGCTAGGGGTTATATTATAGTCTTACACCCATGCACCAATCAGTTCATCTGTTACTCGCATATGTCACTCAATCACGTTTGCATACTCTTATTCACTATTAGGATATACAGCATTAATTTTAGACAGCCCAAATGGGTATGTACTGAAATGAACACGTTTGGTTTGAAGCTTTTCTTAATTTTTTTTTCAGTCACCCATTTAAACATTCCCGTTGGGCAGTTAGTTACACTGGCCACTGAACAACACCAAATATGTAATCCAGATGACATAGAAGATACCTAGTTTTCAACTTTGCATTCAGCAGAATACCGAGTATCGGGCACTCACTTGATATTATACTTGGTACTTCCTGTATAATTAGTTGTGTTAAGTGAATCACATTTCTGACCTATATACAACAGCATATTTGGGGAAATACTGCTCCCCCCCAACAAAATATTTGTTTTAACAGCAAGATATGGGAGGGTAATGTGTCCCCCATTTTGCTCTTGTATAAATGTCAAGATGCAATTTACTTAACAGTATCAGTTATCTAAGTGAATCATAGTTCTGAACTTTTATACAAGATCAAAAGGGAGGGGCGAGTAGTTGAATGATATTCTACCATATATCACTGTTAAAATGAAAATATGACAAATGAGACAAAGAGATATGAAAGTATAATCCTAAAAAAAAAAGACAGCAGTGTTAAATATTTAGGCTATAATAAGTAATCAAAAAAATAGAAATGGAAATAATAACAGAAATTTTATCAGGAAATATATAATATATACAGTATTTGAATAATGTTTGAAATATTTGAAAACTGAATCTTTCATAATAAAAAATAAAAAGGTAAAGCAAACATCAGAGGCAGAAAAAAGCATATTCCTCTACATGATGCTTGAAATAAAAAAATAATGCCAGCAGCATGGCAAGACAGAAGAGCGAAAATAGTCAGAATTAAACATAACGATCAAACCAACAGGGAGGGAAGAGAAAAGTAACAAGAATAAAAATATTGCAGCAGAAACTCTCCAAGATAATTTAGAAAATCTAAATGCAAAGATAATAAAATAATCATCAATTAAATTTTGAATGCCAATTAAATAGAAATTTAACGGTGTCCCATCTGACAGGCACCAAGTCCAAATTTATGCGAAATATATCACCAACAGAGATGTAAATATGTCTCTGTTGTATAATAAAATTGTTGATTATTTTTTGTAAAAAAAAATCTAATATCTTTTGTTGCACCGTGTTATTTATCATCTTATTATCCACAAATTGTTCAATATCATCCATCATTTAGTTCATTTCACCACTCATGTATATCTAAATATCTGCATATACTTTTTATAAATTTTCGCATTTCTGATGTAGTAGGAACAGAAAAACAAATCAATGTCATTATTTACATTATCATCACTATCTTCACCCATGAGATCCACTTCCGTCGGCTGTACGACTTCCAAAATATCACTATCTGTTAAAATCGGCACTTTACACAAATTAGTATCATCAACTGCAATAAATTCATCCAACGATACTCAACTTTCTAAAAGAGATGAAACACACAAAAACATTTCACTGAATGTAGGTTCAGCGTATTGATTGTCTTGAGACTCTTGAGTAGGGGGAATCCATCATTTTGGAAAATCCCTCATGACAAAAACAATTTTGGTCCTTGAGGTTGTCACAGACATTCTTGCAGGTATGCCAGACAAGCTGTACTTGCTACCTGGGAGTCTAAAACGCTGATGGAACTGATATTCGGGTGATACTCAAGTCAAGTGAACCTAATTTCGGTGAAGTCCGGACGGTCTGTGACAGTCAAATCCTCTGCTTGCACCTTCACAATGGTGGGACTGTTAGTAATCCTGGGTATAACCTCCATGCGCAAGTACATGGTGGGTGACCACCCAGGTGTGAAGCAACATAAGCAGAGGTCGAGGTGTGGCACCCACACCACATGGAGGAATGCTGCCCCTCTATGTTACCAGGCAGTACTAGGTGGTAGATAACTCTCATCAACCGGTGCAATACCACCACTTATTGGAGGCTTGAAGTGGTAGAACCCATGTTTAGTCTCTAGAGCTAAGTTCCGGTCAACCCTTCCCTATCTCTTCCATCATGCAGTATGATTGATGACTTTTGAGGTTATGATGAACATAGTGGCAAGATCCAATATTCCTTATATTTTGAGGGTACAGCTCTAAAACGATGTTCGCAAGCCGGCCGCTAGTTAGTACACCGGACCGAATATATTGGTAACTCTCTAGGAAGCTTCTGGATCAGCTAGTGTATAATCTTGCTACCTCTACTCTGCCAAATAGTGACTGGAGGGAGTCCAAGTAGTGTGTATGCGGGGAGCATTGTCGAGGCCACGTTATGTCAAGGATCTGGGTATATTCTTGCCATGTGTACGCCATATCCAAAAATTTCATTACTTCATACAGCATGTCCCATCCACTTTTTCTTACCAATTAATACACCATGAATTGTCAAACTAATAGAGCAAGCTTATCTGTGAAAAGATCTAAACCTCCCAAGCACTTCCTAATTCATTTCACAAATATACGTGGTCTCAATTCTAATCTCAACGATGTCCATTTCCACTTTCAGTCTGCCAAACCCCATATATTTTTTCTGACAGAATCTCAGTTATCAGTTGATTCAACTACTGCTCATCTCAGATGCCCAATTATTCGCTGTATAATTCCTTTTGCCTCAAAGGTGGTACTTGTGCATATGTCTGTTCTGATATTCCCTGTCAGGGACTTGGCAATTTGGAATCTCCTCTCTTTGATCTTCTCTGGCTTAAAATCCCTCTACCTCATTGTGTCGAATTCATCTGTTGTCTCTACCGTTCTCCCAACTCCACTAATCACTTGAAGCTCTTTGACTTCCTCTCTTTGCAACTTGACTTTCTCCAGTCCAACTTTCCTAACAGTGAGCTAATCTTCCTTGGTAATTTTAATGTTCACAACTCCAGCTGGCTTCCGTTTTCTAGTCACACTGACCCAGCTGGTCGAGATGCTGAGGCTTTTGCAATTACTAATGACCTTGCACAGATTGTTCATTTACCTACAAGAATACCGGACAATCCTAATCATACAGCCAATACATTTGATCTTTTTCTCACAAACAACCCTTCTAAGTACACGGTCGAAGTGAGAGGTTCTTTAGGCACTTCAGATCACAACTTGGTGATTGTCTTTTCTCCAATGGAACCTTTATCTCGTGGCTATTCCCAACCTCGTGTTGTTTGGCATTACAAGAATGCAAAATGGGATGACCTGTGAGACTTCTTTTCCTTGGTCGGATTACTGTTTTAAAACTTCTGATGTCAACGTTTGCTCAGATCGTGTCAGTGAAATTATTCTTACAGGAATGGAATCCTTTATCCCGCACTCCACTTTAAAATCTCATCCTTTATCTAAACTTTGGTTTTCCAATAAATGTGCTAAGGCTGTTCAAGGGAAGAATGTTGCATATCGTAATTGGCTTGGTTCTAATTCTCCAGTTTCATTTTCCAACTACGCCTGCTTTACAATTGTTGCTGAAGTTCACAACAATTGTAAAGTAGTTATTAATCAGCCCCAACTAGAGTTTGAACAGGCTAAGAGTAGAAAACTTGCTTCTTGCCTTAATGGTAGCCGAGCATTCTGGTCTCTTGCTAAAGCTATTAGCCGCAACTTTTGCCCATCTGTGCTCTCACCTCTGTCCAAACCAGATGGTTCTGTTGTCACTTCAGCCAAGGATAAAGCTGACCAGCTAGCATCCCATTTTTCTTCCAACTCATGTATTAATGATCTTGGTAAAACACCTCCCGCCATTCAATGCCTCCTGTGGTCTTCCGTCAAAAGGATGTCAGAAGGATTTTGACGAATCTTGATGAATCTTGATGCTACTACGAAATGAGCACTACGAAAAAGAGCAACACGTATTATTTTCATCAAGAGTGGGAACTAGAATTCTTTTTTGTAATGATGAAAGAAAGATGCTGTTATTTGATTTGTAATGCTTCCATGGCTATAACCAAAAAAAAAGGAAATTTAGAAAGGCACTCCAACACACTGATTAGTAGTATTTTTTTCATATAAATATCAATTTTTGGCAATGGCTAAGGATCACAAAGGTAAAAAAAATCCAACCATTTTGCAAATATACAAGATCATTTGCAAAAATATCCTGTTTTTGAATTTAATAGTGAGAAAAATGTTTCCGAAATTGAGAAAGTTGTGGGTGATTTTGAAACCAGATACAGTGAATTTAAAATCGGATTCGGTGATTTTAAAACAGTTGAAGACATTGTCAATATATTTCTTATCCATTTAATGTCGACTTAGATACGAAACAAATTGCAAAAAAGTCGCTGAGATTTTTCAAATGGAGAAAATATTACTTGGAAATGAAATTATTACATTGCGAAACAATATCTTCCTAAAAGCCAGATCATCAGAAGAAGACTTTTGAAAATATGTTTGCTGAGAAAAGTACCCAAATGTAAAAAAATGCAGTGAACTTTTAAATTCCTGTTTTGGTTCCTGTTTTGGTTCCACATATCTATGTGAATTGGCCTTTTCATATTTGAAACAAAGATGAAGAATCGCTCTACTCTTACGGACTTGCATACAGAAGATTTTTATGGTTGGCCTTATCACGGCATATCCCCGATTTTGAAAGCTTGACAGATGACATGAAGACAAAAACTTCACATAAATTAAAATTTTAAATACATGTGAATTCAAAATAAGAATTCTGAATTGCATTTAATTTTAAAATTTATAAACAACATTTTTCAATATGTGTTGATTAACTTTTTTAACCATGTGCAATGAAATTCTTGAGATGGTAGATCATGGCACATTTTGAAGAAAAAAAGTAGATTGCATCACAAATTAAGTTGGCCACCCCTGCCCTACATCTACTGCTTTAAGCAACTCCATTTTTAACTTTAAGCAAAATAGTGCTTTGTTTACATAGTGATTTTTCCATTGTACAGTTGAGGGTTTTTTTACTAACCACTTTATACAGTACGTGTCACTCACTTCAAGACTGTAAATGAAATGTTTTGACCTCTGACGGGTAATCCTATTTGTTTAAAATGATAAGGGTGGTGTGCGGCAAACGGCATCCTTGTACTATCTACATATTTTTTATTATCAGCTATCGGCCTAGTCATTAGAAAGTTGAGTCATAAAGTCATAAACAGCTTTCAAAATCAGGGATATACCGTGATAAGGCCAACCATAAAAATCTTCTGTATGCAAGTCCGTAAGAGTAGAGCGATTCTTCATCTTTGTTTGTTTCAAATATGAAAGTAAATTTAGTGACGACACAGTGGCCAGTATATTTTTTTTGTTCTTCTGAGATTTTTTGTCCTTCTGGGACATGGTATAAAAAACACCTGATACTGAGCTCCGTTAATCAGTGTTACTCTTGTTCTTCAGATGGGAAAGGCAGCGGACTTAAGCGAGTTTGACAAAGGCCAAATTGTAATGGCCAGATGGCTGGGTCAGAGGATATCCAAAATGGCATGGCTGGTGGGATGCTCACGGTCAGCCGTGGTTAGTACCTCCTGAAAGTGGTCCGAGGAGGGGAACCCACGAACTGTTAGCGAGTTGTTGGACAATCACGACTCATCGGTGCTCGAGGTGAGCAAAGGCTCTCCCGGATGGTATGTGGTAACAGAAGGGCAACTGTGGCACAACTAGCCAGTAATTGGAATACTGGTGACAGGAGTAATGCATCACAATACATCGAACCCTGCTGAAAATGGGGCTGTGTAGTCGCAGGCCGCTCAGAGTGCCCATGCTAACCATGGTTCACCGGCGACAGCACGTACAATGGACACGCAAGCATTGAAACTGGACCTTGAGTGATTGGAAGAAGGTCATCTGGTCTGACGAATCACGTTTCCTGTTGCACCATGTGGAAGGCCAGGTAAGTGTGTGTCGTTTACCTGGGGAAGTGATAGTGCCTGGATGCACCGTGGGACAAAGACAAGCCGGTGGTGGTGCCACACTTTTGGCGATCTTCTGCTGGGATACCCTGGGTCCAGTCATCCATGTGCCGGGCACTCTGACGTCTACCACCTACCTAAACATTGCTGACCAGGTACACCCTTTCATGGTAATGGTCTTCCCCTCTGGCGGTGCCGTCATTCACTAGGATAATGCACCATGCCACACCACCCGGATTGTTCGAGACTGGTTCGTCGAACGTGAGGAAGACTTCCAGGTATTGCCCTGGCCTCCAAATTCCTCAGACATCAATCCTGTCGAGCATGTGTGGTTTGGAACAGCAACTCCGATCTGCTTTATCTCAACCACGGACCTTACAGGAGTTAAAGGATCTGCTGGTTATGTGTTGGTACCAGATACCACAAGACACATTTAGAAATCGTGTAGCATCCATGCCTCACCGTGTATGAGTTGTTTTGGCTGCACATGGAAGACCAACATCATATTAGATAGGTGATCAATGTTTTGGCTCATTGGTGTGTATATATATTTATATATATGTGTGTGTGTGTGTGTGTGTGTGTAAAAAAACATAACCTAGTTTTATATATATATCCGATGTTTCAAAATAAAACATAAGCCAGTAGTATGGCAAAAAATGTAGAGCGAAAAACTAACATAAAAATAACGTAAAATAAAATAAACCAAACAGGGAGGGGGAAGTAAAGGTAATAAGACATAAACAGTAGCCGATAATCCCCTATATAATTTAGCACTTTAAATCCAATTAATAAAACCGACATAAAATTTAAAATAATGCCAATTATAATATGATTTAGCGGTACCCCCCTCGAAGGTACCAGTTCCGAAAAACGTGAAATATCACCAAATATATATATATATTTTTTGGAAGAGAAGGAGATTTAGAGTCATCTCAAGCAATGAGAGTTAAGTAAAGAATGATATTACATATGGGAGTTTAAGGCATAAGAATAAGCTACATAATTAAAAAGCATAGAAGGTAGAGTGAAAAGGTGTGAAGCAAAATGGAAGAAACAGCCTGAGTAAATAGAGATTCAGGGATATAGCTAAGTAGCCAAAGGCATATAGGGATGTAGCTAAATAGCCAAATAATAACTGAAAAGGAATTTTTTAGACCAATGGGTTTATACTTTAGAAAAGAAGAGCAATAAATATCAACTTAAGGTAAAAATGAGGAAAATAAACTTACATTGCAGAGATAGGTATATATAAAATAATGATGTTACAAAAATACACAGCTATTTTTCTTGTAAATTTTTTATACCAGAATCTAGAAATTTCGAAGAGTAAATGATATATAGTGCCATCTGTTGGTCAGAAAAAAAAGCACAACATAAACAGAAAAATAAGAGAAATGCACACATCATATAGAAACATCATACTAAATGTAGTCATAAACTGTACACTGTATGTTATATACATAATGTACGAGCCCAGAGTAAAAAATTAGATATACAGGGTGTCTCAAAAATATTGGTACAAACGTTTAGGGGAGGTAGGTAACATCTAAAGGAATGTGAATCGCATAGGAACCCATAACCGGAAACGTCATGGGAAAGTAGTAGCAGAGGCACAAGAAGCAGAAATGACACAAGACAGTAATTAGTGGCAAACATTTATTTGACATAATATTAACAATGGAGTACAAGATGGATGCATTTCATGATGTTACAACAGATGCTCGAAGGTTCCACCATGAGACGCAATGCGTGTGTGACTCCGACGCAGTATGGATTGGCGAACACGGTCGAACACACCTGGAGTTTCTTTGACAGTAGCAGCAGTGCAGACGAGTCTCGCCACTAGATCCATTTCCATCTCCACAGGCGATTCATACAAGATAGATTTGAGGGCCCCCCCCCCCCACAGAAAGAAATCAAGGCTCGATAAATCAGGTGAGCGTGGGGGCCAGGCAACGGGTCCACCCCGGCCAATCCATCGATGCCCAAAATGCCTGTTCAAATGGTCACGAACACACCTTCCATAATGGGCAGGCGCCCTGTCATGTTGAAACCAAATGTTGTGTCTCACATTTGCTGGAACATCATCAAGTAACCCTGGTAGAACTTATTCAAGAAAGTCTGATATTTAGTGGAGTTCATGCGGGATGGTAACAGTTATGGGCCGACTAAGCAGTCACCGACCATACCTGTCCACACATTTATTGCAAAACGATGTTGTGCCGCATGGGGGCGCACACCATGTGGGCCCTCTGCTAATCCATACACTAGGTGCATGTCTGCCAGCTCACAGTTCATATATCGATGCATGCTCTTCGTGCGGCCGGCGACTACAAATTTTCCCTCTCGCGAACTGATGAACAGCGCCGTGTACCGACTTACGGTGACGTTTCCGGTTATGGATTCATATGTGATTCACGTTCCCTTAGATGTTACCTACCTCCCCTAAACGTTTGTACCAATATTTTTGAGACACCCTGTATAGTGATATATAGAACAAAAGAAAAACAAAGAAACAGAAGTGATAAATAATGAAGTAGATATAATGTGAGACAACAACATAAACTGAAGCAGACATAATGTGGAAGTGTTATGTATCTGAAATAAATTTATAAATAAAGTTACAAATTAAGCCAGAACACACAAAACCAAATGATTTTACTGAGAAATCTGAAGTAAGTTAAAGGATTTTGGGGAAAAAAAAGTTTTTATAGTTGTTTATGTTAAGATCTTTATGAAAATGATATTTTAAATAACATAAAGGAAAAGAATTGTCAATAAGTTTAAAAAAATGTTTTTTAAGGAAATTGTAATATTGTAGTTGTAGCAACTACAATATTACAATTTACAACATATAGTAACAATTCCAATTTTCAATGTGTTAACATTGGAAAATAATTATGTTACAGTGGGTGTTATTAGAAATATTGGAAAACCTGTGGGATGATTAGCAACTTGAAAGTTGAAAGAGTCTTGTTTATTATAAAGTTCAACTGAAATATGATCATTAACGTTATATATACAAAATGATATTATATATAGTATCTTTTATACCCAAGTGATACTTATATACCTTTTATACCTAACATGCCATGGTTGGCACATTATAGCCTAGGTTGCTTGCTGTTGTGCCAGTAAACCCAAAGTCAAATCAAACCTAATATGAAATACCAAAAAAACTAAAATAACAGATACCACAATATACTCCAAATACTTGTCAGTATGTACTCTCTACATATTTAGAGTTTCTATGCTATGACTAAATAGTTGATATGCCAAAAAAAAACCCAACAACCACATTAGTGTTATCAGTGGTAACCCTGATTTGGTTATTAGTATTGTGTATAAATAAATATGATAATATGGGAAATTTTATTATTTTGTTTATATTTTTCATATTTGTTTGGGAAAAATAAATAAAATAATAAATTTTTATAGTTAATCTTTTCTTAGTGAAAATTACATACCCAGCTTCCATTGTTTGTGAATGTTTCTAATACATTGTGGGACATTTTGTTTTGAGTCCAGACAATTATTTGTAGTGTAAGTAGACTGTCCTAAATTTTTAGTAAGACAAAATTTTTAATTCCAAAAGAAACACTTTTCTTTTATTCCTCTTAAGTTCATGAAGCTTAAAGTTTCAATCGATGTACAGCCTATATATGAGTTCTGATCTGTGTCATGGGTGGCAAGTTCTGTATTTAGGAAACACTGAGACTCCCACAAACTCAGCTACATGGCTTAATGCTCATTCTAGTCAAGGTAACTGTATATAAATGAATTAGTAGTACTGTATATATATTTTTTAAATTAATGTTATTGTTTTATATAATAATGATTATTTCTGTTATTGTAACATATTGTTACAATAACATAATTGCTTTTCTAAACAGTAATTTAAAAGGTGACTATAGGTTTATAGTAATAGCCATACAGTGCAAGGAAGCCAGAAACTTTTGCTGCACCTGCCAGGGGAAAAAAAAAAAAAAGAGTAGATAAGAAAATACAAATTATTTGCTTCCCTCCTCACTTAGGTAACTATCCAGTTAAACTTTGAATTTATTCAACCTGTCTTTGTTTATTTTACTAACTCCACTCAGAGCCTTATAAACTTCAATCAGGTCACCTCTGTGGCATCTTGGCATCTGGTTGCTAAGCTCTGGAGTCCACATATTTGGAATCTTTCCTGATATGGTCACCCATTTACCAATCTCACCATACAAATTAGCATTACCATTAGCAGAGGCATATGATGCAAGAAAGCAAGTTTATACAGCATCAGCCAAAAAAAACCCCTTCCTATTTCACCCATCCATTTGCTCCAAAACTTTGGCTAGTTGTTTCTTGAATTTATTCAAGCTATAAACTTCCACAACAACAGATGGAAGTTTGTTCCAGCAAACAAATACCCGCTGACTAAAGGTAAATTTCCGCACATCTGTTCTACAACTGTTTTTTCTCAATTTGAATTTATGCCCGCTCGGGTTTGTAATCTGAACAAGAGGAAGAATCCCATCAGCATTGAGCCTGCTCAAACAGTTCAAGATCTTATACACCTCAATGAGACCACCTCACAGGTGCCTAGTCTCCAGATCCTGCAGTTTGCAGAAGTGAAGCCTTTCTTGCTAAGAGTATCCCTTGTTTCCCTCACCAATCTGGTTTCCCTTATCTGCACCAGTTCCAGCAGCTCTACATTCTTCCTAAAATAAGGCCTCAGAACTGTATGTAGTACTTAAGGTGTGGCCTGACCATTATCTTATACAAAGGGATAATTACCTCCTTTTCCTTACTAGGCAAAACTCCTGTATATCATCAACAAGACCCCATGACCTGCTCTGGCATCCTGTCTGCACTGCTCAGAAAACTTCATATCTGACTGCACAATTACCCCTAGGTATTTTTCATTCTCTACTACTCAGAGTGTAGTACCACACAGTTGGTATGTTTCTCTGGGGTTATTGCTACCTATATGCAGTACTTTGCATTTGTCAATGTTAAACTTCAGTTGCCATTTTCAGCCTATCTGCCCAACTTTTCTAGATCCTGCTGCAGTAGTATACTGTCATTACTATCATTAACCAACACTGCCAACCTTTGTATCATCTGCAAACTTGGACATTAAGCCTGATATACCTTCATCAATACCTTTGCCCATTTTTGGACACTTTCAAGAAGCTCATTGTATTTTTTTTTTTTTTTTTCAGATGAGGTCTCCATGCTTGAACACATTACTCCAAATGTGGTCTTACAATTGCCTTTGCAAGATTTTCTTGTATTCTTTTTGTTGATATCCATCACTATCTGAAATTTTAGTGTCAGATAGTGATGGATATCCATCTGTTAGTGTCAGAATTTAGCACATTGTATTTTATAATTGGGGGATGTTTTATAGCTAATTATATGTCCTTTGCCATTCAAAGAAAAATTGAGCAGTTTCCCTATCTTCATTATTATCACTCTGTACAGGTGCTTGAGCATTTGGGCTCTTTTCTAACAATTTCACATTTTATTCTTCTCTGATATTACTTTTACATTTTGAAATAATAATAAACTTAATGCTCAGTTACTTGTTGATACTTGTTGACATTAGTCTTGAATTTTTGTAGATTGTAATTTTCAGGTTGTTCCAGAAACTGGAAGTTGAAGGGATGGATGAGGAAAAGTTGATTCTATGAGTTTGGATTTGGACAGTGAATGGATGCTGACTGGTTGCAGCACATGTTTGGAAGAGAATGGAAGAATAATAGATGAACTATCATCTATTATTCAGAAGAACAGTTCTCATTGAGGTATCTGTAAAAGAGGGATGCATTAGAATTTTGTGTTTCTCCAATCTCAATCTCATAAATATTCAGTGTATGAGAAAGAGTAGAGAGACATTGTAAGAGATGGATCATTAATTAACCTGACTGCTGTCTTGCATGGATTCCAGAAGCTTGAGACAGGTTTTGGTAGGGCCACCCCAAACACCACTAATGCCTGCTGAATATTGAAATTATGATTGATATGTGTTTATCAGTAAATGCTTCAAAACTACATTCGAATGACTTCAATTATTTTTACATAGCATGTGTGCTGTAGTTGAAATAGAAGTTTCAGTGATCATGTTATTATGCTCGTGAATAATGAGTTTACTGTTTGCAAGCATAGGAATCCATTCTTTATATCTAATACGAACAATACAAAGTGATAAAAAGTAGTAGGCATTTTTTTAAAGTGTTTAGGAATGCATATGTTGATTATTCTACTGGATTTTCAAGTCAGCAGGTAACTTCCTCTGTATTTTGCAGATTTGCTAATATGATGTTAATGTAGTATATATATATATATATGGTAAGGAAAATGATATTTCTAAATGAAATACCTTGACAACATAAAGTGCAAAAAAGACTATGAAAAATATTAATTTTGAAGAAATGCTCCAGAACACCATTCTGATATGTTCAGCCAGAACAAATTTGTTTTTGTATGCAAAAAGTTTTAAGGACATAAATTTACCTTATATTGTAACAAGATCACTAGATATTGCTTGTTGTCACGCACTGCTTGGAGGAATAAATAGGCAATATGGAAGATGCAAAACAAAGTGTTTGCAATTCATGCATAAAAGTTGGCTTAACACGTGACGACTTGCTTTTCTGTTGAATGATTACCCATTTCTTGTTGCAAGTCAGAATTCGTTCTACATGTTTTTTTCTGAAGTACAGCGGGTACTGCTTATTGTGATCACTTTGAGATACAGCTTAAGTGATAACAATGACTAATCAGATAAGAATGCAGCTATTCAGCATTGTTTTTTGATTCAAAGCAAAAATGTATACCTAAAAAGGTGGGTGTGGACAGAAATAAAACATTGAAATCAAATAATATAAAATACTTTAATTCAACTGTCTACTATTTCTTCAAGGAAGTCATCAATAAAAATGAAACTGTCATAATGTTTCTGGAAATCCATGCAAAACCATTAAAAACAAATAAAGAAAATATTAAAATCAATAATTAGAAATGGCTAATGCTGTACTATAAAACAGTCCATTTGGTAAATACAGATACAGTACTTTCTTTCATAGAATAATGGTACCAAATGTACAAAGCAACATAGTAATAACTAGCCACACAGTGTGTCAGCGCTCAAGAACAATTTCAAATGTTTCATAATCACTTCTGCTGCACATGCATAAACTGCAATAAGTGATAAAAACTGAAGCTTTAATTACAATAAATGTCACTTTCTTTTGATGTGTTAGTATATGTCTGATTGGGACTTGTAAAATTGATAACATTATCCATTTTTTCTGCTATTATAACTAGCCATACAGTTGTCGACTGTATGACTCAAGTAGGGAGAAAAACAACAAGCAGCCCAAGGTCACTCACTCTGTACTGGTGCTATGGAAGAGGACCTAATGAGGATTTGAGGCCAATTGTTGTTTTTCTCTCTCATATGTTATATTAAAGGAAGTAAGCAAACTCTTAGCCATAATTATGAGAGCTTCCTTGGACTCAGGGGAGGTCCCCATGAACTGGGGGTGTGCAAATGTATGACCAATTCACAAAGGGAGTTCAAAAGGTGACACAAGTAACTATAGACCTGTTAGTTTAACTTGTGTTCTGGGGAAAATAATGGAGTCACTGGTTAAAGAAGCATCATCTAGATAAGACTGCAGTAATAGTTAAGACACAGCATGGGTTTCTTAAAGGGGGGGGTCTTGTCTGACCAATCTGATTGGATACTATGATGTGGTCACAAAGGAACTGAATGTCAAAAATAATTTTGATATCATATACTTGGATTTCAGGAAAGTTTTTGATGCCGTTGCACATGGAAGACTGCTGTACAAATTGGAGAGGTATGGCATTAAGGGTAAGTTGCTACATTGGATAAAGGGGTGGTTGAGTGGGAGACGACAGAGAGTGGTAATCAATGGACACTGCTCTTCATGGACAAATGTTATTAGTGGAATTCCCCAGGGTTCGGTGGTGGGCCCATTGTTATTTTGTGTATTCATCAGTGATATTGATGAAGGTATATCAGGATTAATGTTCAAGTTTGTGGACGATACAAAGGTTGGCAGGGTTGTTAGCGAGAGTATGCTACTGCAACTGGATCTGGACAAGTTGGGCAAATGGGCTGAGAAGTGGCAACTGAAGTTTAACATTAACAAATGCTAAGTACTGCATATGGGTAGCTATAACCCAAGAGAAACATAGCAACTGTGTGGTACTACACTCAGAGAAGTGGAAAGTGAAAAAGACCTGGGAATAATTGTGCAGTCAGATATGAAGTTTGCAAGCAGTGCAGACAGGCTGCCAGGGCAGGTCATGGAGTCTTGTCAGTGATATAGGAATTTTGCTAGCATGGACAGGGAGGTGATTATCCCGTTGTACAAGGCAATGGTCAGGCCACACCTCGAGTACTATGTACAGGTCTGGAGGCCTCATTTTAGGAAGGATGTAGAGTTGCTAGAACGAGTACAAAGAAGGGCAATAAGATTTGTGAGGGGAACAAAGGGATGTGCTTACCAAGAAAGGCTTAAATTCTGCAAATTGCAGCACCTGAAGAGTAGGCACATGTGAGGTGTATAAGGCCTTGAATGGGTTGAATAAGCTGAATGCTGATGGGATTCTTCCTTTTGCTCAGATTAAGAATCTGAGGGGGCATAGATTCAAATTGAGGAAAGACAGTTGTAGGATAGATGTGCGGAAGTTTGCCTTTAGTCAGCAGATGGTTGATTGATGGAACAGACTTCCATCTTTTGTTTTGGAAGTTGATAGCCTAAATAAATTTTAAGGCTGAGCCGGATAGACATTTGGAACGAATGGAGGGATGAAATGGGAGGGTTTTTTTTTTTTTTTTTTTTGGCTGATGCTGCATAAGCTTGCTTTCTTGCATTGTATACCTCTACTAATGCTAATATGCTAATTATAATATTAGCAAAAACAAATTTGATATCTTTGCTATTACATGCAAGAAATTGAATGATTTCTTGCATGTAATAGCATTGAATGAAAAATTCTGTATACATTAACGGAATAAGAATGTCACGTAAATAGATAAAGATTGCACAGAGCTTATTATGGTTATTTCTTAAGAAGAATACATTTTTTTATCCTCCAATGCAAAAGTATTTTTTTTCTCCGAATCACATTTATTCATATTCTCTCTGAGGTAAAATTGCATTCAAAATTGATATTACAGTAAATGACATTTGCTCTGACTTTGTTTATATTTTACAAACTGAATTGTTTATATTTTAATTATTAGCACTTCTTTCATTATTATGTTTACAGATAAGTTCAGTTGTTAGTGCTTAATCTTCAATGAAATGTGCTTCTCCAAACTGCTCAATCACTAAGTATCCCTGTCTAAAATCCGGCATCTCTCAATTGCTGAGGTTGCTGGATTTTAGAGTTTGCTGCTTGTGTACACACGGAGTGCAAATCAAAAGTTTCCAGACTCGCCGCATAGGGCAATAACCGCATGTAGCAGTGTACTGTTAGACACCGCTGAACTAGTTCATTGTGAATTAGTGTGCAAGTTTCATGCCAGTAGAACTTTGTGCTTTTGTGTGCAATTGGTTTTCAATGGTATTCATGTTTCTAAGACAGCCAGACTTTGGTTGAGGATTTTGAGCATTCGGGTTGTCCATTAAGTTGGACTGATGAATATGTTGAAAAGGTTCATTGTGTCATCCATGAAGACTGACAGCTTATGATTAACAATACTTTTGATATTTTAGGCCTATAGTATGGTATATGCGAACATATTTTAACTAAACTTTTAAATATGAGGTAGATTGCTGCAAAATTTTTCCCCATTTGCTGGGTGACAAATAGAAACAGAAGCAGCTTTTGGTGCGCAGGAATCTGCAAGCACAGGCCAGAAAGGATGTAAACTTCCTTTCCAAGTTAGAAAACAGGCCATGATATTCCTTTCCAAGGTTATGGAAGGTGGGTTTACGATTATGACCCAGAAACAGAATGGCAGTCCTTCCAATGGAAAAGTCCAAAAAGGGCAAGGCGGGTCAGATAAACATCAAGAGCATGCTGGTTGTTTTCTTTGCTAGTGAAGGAATTGTTCATCAGAAGTTTCTTCCTCTGGGCCAAACTGTAAATCACCAGATCTACATTGGGGCCCCTAAGGTGTTTGAGGGAGGATGTCGGGAGAAAATTCCCAGAAAAATGGTGCATTATGTGCTGGAGCATTATCTTGATGGTGCATCTAACCATCCTTCCACAATTCTGGTCTCTTCAAATTTTTTTCATGAACCCTTCAGAAATTCAATATAGTGTGTTTAACTGACAGTCTGATTTGGTGGGACATATTCAGCCATAATAATATCTTTAATTTTGAAGAAAACAAGAAGCATGGTTTTCACTTTTGATTTTGACATTCTTGCTTCTTTCTTTTGGTCTGGGGAATTGTTTTGTCTTCCATTGCATTGACTGTTTTTAGTTTCTTGGTCATACTGGAATAGCCAACTTTCGTTGCAAGTAATTACAGTACTCAAAAAGTCTGGATCTTCTTCAATTTTTTTTTAAAACAGGTTCACAAACTTGGAATTTTTTCATTCTTTGATCTTCATTAAAAATTTTTGGCACCATCTTGGTGCACACTTTTCTCATGCCTAAATTTTCAGTTGAAATTTATATGACTGTTTCTTTGTCCATATTGAGTTCTGATGCAACCATTCTAAATGCTTAAACAACAATCACTTCTAATCGACGTCCTTACCCGGTCCACATCTTCATCAGTTTTCTTGGATACTGGACAGTGGTTGTTCAAAGTCTTCCACATATTTTCTTCCTTCTAAAAGTCTTTTATGCTGTCCAAACACGTGAGCTCTTGACCTAGTTTCTTCCCAATAAACTTGATATAGCAACTCTTAACTTTCAGTTGGTGTTTTTTTTTTTTTAGTTTTGTTAAAAATTTAAGTTTGATTCTTTTGTCTGTCATTTTTCCGACAAACTACAAAACCAAAAGGTATAGTGTGTTTAAGGTCTAACGGCACCAGGGGTTCGATCTTTGTACAGATGGCAGTCTAATGTCAAGTGGTCCCTTCTGCACGTAGTTTACATTGTTGTGTGATACAGTACACTGTACAGGCCAGAGATTTAAGTGTATGGATATTGTGGTGTGTAATGCCATGTACTATTGTTCTTCTGGCCATTTAACCGCTGGGACCCTGGTGGGTCCCAGTATTGCCCACACTAAGCCCTGTGGAAGCAGACCAAGTACACCAGTAATTTGTTTTACTCTGGCAGGCCCTGCCACCTAATTTCCTGAGATTTCAGTGGCTAGGGCCTAAAAAAAGAAAAAATTGGGGAGATAACGCTAGAAATGGAAAAGCCTGGTGAGTGCGGTTTAATTTTGTCAAATTTAAATTTGGACATGTGGGATGTGCGCTAGTGTACAGACAGAGTAGGGGAGAGAGACTGAAGGCTGGGGGGGAAAAGTCAGAGGTATGGAGATGAAAGAGAAGAAGACTCCAATGATTTCCAGTGGGGCATGCCCATGCCTCACCAGGAGAAAGTGGGGGGAAGGAAGGAGACAACAGATCATCCCCTCCCCTCCCCCGACCAGGATAAGGAAAGAAAGTGGGTGAGGCTAGGTGCCCTACCCAGATCGCCAACTGGCGAGGTGGCAGCTTAGCTGCATTCAAAGTCTTGGTTTTCACAAGGTGTCCGAGGTGCCTCCGTAGCCAGGTGGGAAGGAGCAGCAGTGCATATCACACGCTTCTTGATTAGACCGGGGTTCGAGCCCGTCACCACCAAATACGGAGGATGCGGAAAGGTCAGGGAATGACCACTGCATATCCCGGAGCAATATGGCCTTAGTTGCTAATGCTCCTAAAAAAAAAAACCAAATAACAAGGTGTCCGGCCAGGGCTGCTCAGGCTTAGGTTCAATTCAGGGTTCATAGTGATGAGGTTGTTCTGGTCACGCTAAGTGGTTGCCAAGTTTCTTGGTTGTGGTAGGGTTCTGCACCTTGTGAACAAGTCTTGGGCAAACTTTGTGAATGGTTTGTAGTTCAGTTCATCATCAAGTAGGCAGTGTTCCTGGTTCCCGGGATTGTACTGGAGCTGAGTGATGAGTAGGGCCCGGAGATCTTTGTACAGATGGCAGTCTAATGTCAAGTGGTCCCAGGTTTCTTGGGAGCCACATGCACATAGGGGGTTGTTTTCGATGCCTAGCATGGTGAGTTTGCTGCTGATGGCGCCATGTCCAGTTAGAAGCTAGGTAGTTTGTAGTCCTGGTGAAAACCAGGTCGGGAACTGGGGAAATACTCTGCTGATCCCCTGTATAAATTTTGGAGTTATTTCTCCTTTGGTGGAGGTTGTCCACCTTTCCTGCCAAATTTGTTGTCGGTAGGTCAGAAGTCTTCTTTTCTCGCTGGGTCTGTTGATTAATGGATCTGTCGTATGGTCGATATAGGTAGCGGGTTTGTCCCTGCTGAGTTGGTAGTGTAGAGCATTCCAACATGCGTGACCTCTAGGTCAAGGGGTAGCACCCCTGCCAGTACCTGCAGTGCATGTGTGCTAACCATGTTACATGCCCTGGTCATGTTAAGAAGAATTGCCCTGTGAATGGACTCCAATTTTGTCTTATTGACTACGATTGGAGGCCTTGTGAAACCATGCCCCAGAGTTGTAAGTGATTGCGGGAATGAATACGGCTTTATAAAAGAGAGCCAGCGTGCATTTTTTTTTTCAACCCCAGTCTCGGTGGGTCACTCTGGCCACCATTGCCATGTAGGTCCTGATCTTTCTTTGTATATAGTTCAGGTGTGGGGGAAGGATAGGTTCTTATCTATTATTATACCTAGGTGCTTTAGTTCCATGAAAAATTTGACTGTAATGCCATGGATCTTGATCTGTGGTGGTCTTGTTGGGGCCAGGGAGCCTTTTAGCAAGGTAGATTGAGATTTTGTGGGTGATATTGTGAGGTGGTGGAGTCGTACCCAGTCCAAAAGGTAATGAGAACCTGCCTCACTATAAACTGATTGAGTATGTGGGAATATGACTTGGCAGGCAACTAGGGAAAGATTCAAGGTCAACTGGTGTGCCTCTGTTTTAAACTTGGTGCTTGGTGTGTAGTGACTGCACGTGCAGTCTTGTTATTTAATAGCCACACCTCGTAAGCAGTTGAAACAATTACGTTCAGCACTTGTTGAATGGAGAAGCAACACAAGAACTAATCAGTGAGTATGCATCTAATATGGGTTTGATTGAACAAGTTTTTGGAGACCAAGAAAAAGCTGTTTGTCTCCAGGTGAAGTATAGACAGTAGTGGGAAAAAAGAGATTAGTTTTGATAGGCTGTTTAACAAGATACTGAACACGGGAAGGAGTTGAATGGAAGAAGAGTACAGTGGTTCCTATTTATAAAAATATAAAGAGGATGTTCAGAGTTGTAGCTACTACTCACTAATTAAGCTTATGTGACATGCAGTAGAGTTCTAGAGAGAATTATAGAGTGATGGTTAAGGCAGGGATCGGAAATCTTGGTAAGTCAGTATGGTTTTATACTAGTATAGTTGACTATTTAGGCAATTTTTATACTGCGGCACTTGGTGAAGGAATTTAGAGGGAAGGACTGATATGTATATGATCTTTATTGATTTAGCAAGGGCTTATGGTAGAGTCTTAAGGGGTATTATATGGTGGTCATGGGGAAGAAAGAGAATCTCATATGACTCTATTGGGGCTGTTCAGTATATGTGTGTGAAGAGACCATTATGAGTCTAGGAAGTGTATGTGGTGAAATAGAAACCTTTCCAGTAAGAGTGGTTTTACACTAGGGGTCAGCATTAAGACCACACAAGTTTATTATGATTTTGGATAAGTTTACAGGGAAAATACAGAAGGAAATCCTGTGTGTTTGATATTTAGTGATGTTGTACTAATTGATAGGAGATGTAAATATAAAGATGGAGGAGTTGAGTAGAGTTCTGGAGTCTAATAGTTTACAGGTTAGCAAAGCAGTAAAGAGTACATGGAATGTAGTGTTAGTGGAAATATAAGTATCAGCTTGTTACACAGAAGAATTAATTTTGGTATCTAGGGTCAGTCATACTTGACCATCTTATTCAGGGTGTGGACATCGTCAGATTTATGAAGAGCCAGAGACTTGCTTGGTTGGGACATGTTATGAGATTGGATAACAGCAGAACAGCTAAGAGAATAATGAAATGGAAACCTACCGGTAGGAGGGTAAGAGGAAGACTGTGGAAAAGATGGATGGATGACGTAGAAGAGGACTTAAAAAAGATCAAGAGAATAAGAAGTTGAAGAAGTTTTGACTTCTGGGAGAGCTTACTGGTGGAGCGTCGTTGAGAAGGCTAAGACCCACCCTGGGTTATAATGCCAGAAGAAGAAGAGGGTCAGCAGTACAGCAAAGTGGAGAGATTGACGAGGCTGTAATCAGTAGAATATGTGCAGGGTGGATCAAATAGAGGTAGGCAGAAGTATTTTGCATTTGGTGAGACCAGCACTGATGTATGGAGTGGAATGTTGACCAGTAAAGACACAACACGAACGAGGTTACATGTAGTAGAGATAGATGTATGGGTGCTATGAGGAAGGACATAGTGTATAGTGTTATTTGTAATGCAGCTCTGAGAGTTCCAACTCCATGCCAAGCAATGTGATGAGTACAGACTCTGTAAAGGCCATGTAGGTTAGTGTGGGGGGGGGGGGTGTTGTTCATCTGGTCTCTTAGCCTAGAGGCTTGTGTTTTCACACAAAAACCTCTAGTTTACCATCCAGCACCGTGAGGAGGTAGTCCTGACAGACAGTAGAGAGTATGAAGCACTGGCAGGACAGACCCTGTGTTGGTAGCCATGGCTACAGAGAGGGAGAGCCCAGTAAAAAAAAAAAAATTGAAAATTAGAAAGTGGTAGTGGGGAGATAGGAAGTGGGAGGGGGTTAAAGTGGTAGAGAGAGAGGTGGACAATAGTGAAGCCACCCAACTGATTGACCGGATGCCCATCCTATCTTGGGGGGGGGGGGTTAATAGATGGCAGTGGGGTTATCCACCAGGGAAAGGGTGACACCCAGTTGTTTCCCCCTTTCCCTGGTGGATAACTAGGGGCCATCCCTAGACATAGTTAAAGGAGTGAAGTTCATAGGGAAAGAGATCTTTATGTTGGAGCACCTGTTTTGGTGCTCTATCCCACACTGGCTGGGGGCAAGCTGTGCTGGCCAGCAGTGCCGAATTAAGGCTACCACTCATGGACCTATCTGCCTCTGTTGGGGCTGATGAGCCCTCTACTTCCCAGTCAACTAGCATTGCCGGGATCTGTGACTTTTGTGGACATTCATTTACCACCTAAACTGGTAGAGGAGTGCACATATGGTACACGCATCCTGCAAAAGCCAGTGCAGCTATGAATATCTCCAAAGCCAAAGCAAGGTGGACAACTGAGGAAGTTGATGTTAGCCCATGCTGAGGCTGAGATTCTATGCACATCTGGACCAAAGAACATTAACCTGAAGCTCCAGAGGAAGTTCCCGCATAGGACCCTTGATGCCATCAAACATAGGTGGAAGATAGAGTTATATATGTCATTGGTACAAGGTATAATGTCTGACCCTGGATTATTGGGTGTTGGTAGGGACCCTAGACTATCGGGGATTCCTGAAATAAGTGAGTCTGCCCATGGACTATCGGGGAGCATCTCTTGACTTTAGTCCCCGACTTGCTGGTGGAGAAGGAACCCCTTAGAATTTGGGGAGTATGACTATTACTGCTGAAGCTAGGTTTTCCAGATTGGCGAGAGACCGTGAACTATTGGGAAGCTGGAAATTTAATTTTAGAACAGGCTGTGCCCTCAGACTCTAAGTAAGGCATCCGGTTATACCGGAAGGAAGCGGGAAACCCCTTCTTGAGCCACACTACCCCATGGTCTCCGTGAGGATTCTATGTGGGTTAATTCCAGCTGTCTTTAAGTCAATCAGAAGAGGTGTGGGGGTCAGTTCCCACAAATATCATGAACGGGCCTCTCAATGACATCGTTGGTGGAAGTGCCTCTGACATTTGATCATCAGCTCAATGTATTGTTGGCTCAGACCCTTGATGAAAGACTAGATTTGGACAATCTCGACGAGTATCTTCTGCAGAATTTTATAACATTTGGAGGTTGTGTCAACTGCTTCCAACCATCCACAGGGAAGTACTCATAATAGGTCTGGTAAACCCTTAAGTAGAAGACTACAAAGGAAGAGGGAATTTGCTGAGAATCAACGTATATATTATCGGAATAGGAAACTAAGTGCCTTGAATATTTTAAATCCGGCTAGGATATCAAAAGATGTGGTAGACTCAAACACGTTTCTGGGGTTCTGGAAAGGTATCTTCTGCATTAATAGTGAAAAAATTACATTAAATGTTCTGAGTCTTATGATGAGGACTGGGATCTGCAAGGTATTATTTATAATAATATCCCCATTACTGAGCTCTGTTGACCCAATGCTGCAGATTAGTAAAGAAGTTGGACGCAGGTATTGAAATAGTCTGAGATAATAATACTAATCTGGTGTATGATTTTCTGCATTGTTTTTCTTTAAGTCAACACAGTAGTATTGACCTAAAGTTACTAAAATTTTTATTGAATGACATAAATACCTTTTATTCATTTATAATTATACATTAGATTCAATACATTTATTCACCATTTGACACAAGTTTGCTTATTATAGCTACCAGTTTTCTGATGTAGAACCAAATAGCTCTGAAACTGGTCACAGCAGTGCCTTTGAGTTTTATTGAATAACATATTCACCTTCTTGGTGATGTTATATGACTAATAATAATATTAGTAACTTTAGATAGACTTGTGTATATATTTATAAAGTGATTTATATACTTGTGTGTATATTTATAAAGTGAATATACTTCCAAATATCAGTAGAACTAGAGGCCATAAATTCAATTAGGGTTGGGGGTGGAGAATTTTAGATTGTAATGTAAGAATTCTCTTTTAGCTAGTGAGTTGTAATTTTTGGAATGTTACCTTCATGGGTAATTGAGGCCAATGGTTTGGGATTCAAAGGTCTGTCGGATTGACATCTGTGTGAGTGAAACATGTAAGAAGCCTTACTACTGTTTTTTGGATGGCACATAAAAAGTCCAGGGCTTCCTTGCATTATATGCTGCTACTAATATTATTTCATAAAAATCATTGATTACAATATTTATGTTGTTAAAGTAAATGTCATAAAAACAATGCCATTAAAAGCAAGCATTGCTGTATATATTCATAGTATCAAATTAAAAGTAATTATTATACAGTTATATATATAAATGAGAAAGTTTATCACTTGGAATACACCTTATCAATTAAATAAAATATCCAGGTTAAAAAAAAATTTCTGATATAACAAATATGAAATAAATTGTGTGTAAATAATTTATTCCAAAATGCTATATTGAAAAATAATGTGTTTGTATTGCTTGCAATATAATAACCAATCTTGCTGACAGAAAGTTATGAATCCTGTGTACTTGTATTTTCATTTTACTGAACTTCAGAAATGATTTACAAACTAATAATGCTGTACATGCATGATTTTAATGATGAATACTTGGCATATTGATTCAAACATGAACTCAGTCTTGAGGTTACTCTGCTATGTCCTCTTGCATAAACATATTAGTCATGCTGATCTTAGTATTGAATTTTATCAAATACACATCTAAATTTTAATCTGTCTCTTTGTCTGATACAGCTTAATGTGAGTAATTTGTTAATATATGTAGTTGTAAAGATAATTAAAGATATATTACGCAAAGCTAATAATAGATAAAGAATGTTTTAAAATTTTTTTATCTTGATTTTGGTGTAAATTTCTTAGTAAAATTTAGGCATTCAAATTATACTGCTGCATCCTGTAGCTAAAGTAATAACAAGATGACAGCAAGTGCCCCAACATCTGCTGATGCCTGTCTTAGTATTGTACATAGTCTTATGTGTCACCGACAAGGAGGAGAATCTGAGAGTTTTGCAAAAAGAGCCATTGAAAGCTTAGTAAAAAAACTGAAAGAAAAGAGGGATGAATTAGACAGCCTAATAACAGCCATTACTACAAATGGTGCTCATCCTAGCAAATGTGTCACTATTCAAAGGACACTAGATGGTAGATTACAAGTAAGTAATCTTATTTATTGATCCAGTACACTTCAGTATAAGAATTAAGAATGCAAAATATTAAAAATATAATTCTTCCGTTCATGGTTAATTTTTTTATTATGACTTGCTTTAAGCATTGTTATTGCTGGTTATATTATACAAGGAAATTCAGCCAGTTTATCATATTTCATTGACATAGACATCAGAATATTGTATGTTTTCTTGCTTTCTTAACTATTGTATTCGATAATCAGTTCATATTTTCATTAGTTAGAGATCACTTGTATAGAATTATTGTTAAGGAGATGAAACACAGTACGTAAAACCACATGAATTACTTCTAAATAGAAGGTATTGTGCTGAAAAATTAAGTTAGGAATTCCATTAGTGTGCTTCATGTCTACTCTTTATCCATTATGAAACCTTACTTAACAGTTTTGTGATGTTTCTAGATTCCTTGCAAAATCTTTTCATCAGGCTCGAAAATGAATGCAAAAGATCCAACTACTACGTGAATACAACCAGGAAAAATATGAAGGAATGTAGCCAAATTGTTAAGTAGGGTTTTTATTGGAAGAGGATATACATGAATATACACTAATAGAATTTCTGTAGCTTATATTTAAGCAACATAAATTCCACTTAAAAGTAATCCATGTGGTTAAATAGTGTTTTTTCATTTTTAAGAATAATTCTCTACAAAGTACCGTGCACTGTCTTTCTCACAGTGTATAGTTTCCATTTTTCATTCTTCTTAGACATTTGTGTGTCTGATTGATAAATCTACAGAAGAAATATTAATTCCTATATTTATTATGAAAATAAACATATAAATAATGCTTTTTCTCATAATGAAATGTTATACATGTGTTTTTTGCTGTCACATCTAACTTTTGAGAAAAATTAATAAATAAATAAAAAATAAAGCATTTTTGTTTTACTGTTTGTTTGTTTTTTGGTTTTTAGGAGCATTAGCAACTAAGGCCATATTGCTCTGCGATATGCGGTGGTCATTCCCTGACCTCTCCGCATCCTCCGTATTTGGTGGTGACGGGCTCGAACCCCGGTCTAATCAAGAAGCGTGTGCTATGCACTGCTGCTCCTACCCACCCGACTATGGAGTGGCTAATATAGAAAATGAATTTTTTTTAGCTCCTATCACAACCAAATTCTTTACACACTTGCAGGAGCTGGTCAATAAGTTCCTCATAGTTTTGTAATCTTTGATTTCCTAAACAGCTTTGGCAGAGTTCCTTAAAGGCATTCCCAGTGCTTATTTTGTAAAAAAATAGGTGCCAGTACTCATTCTTTGCTATCACGAAAAATTGAAAATTAAAAGGATATGAAAAGTACTCTGAAAAATTTTTTTTTCCCCCTGATATTGTTACTTTAATAGTAATGTTTTTAGAATAAGAACAACAAATTAAGTGTATTAACACACAGTTTATTAAGCATAAATTTTTATTCAAGTATATAAAAAAATAAGTAAAATGTGAGTAAAATAAGTAAAAAAATAATTTCATATAAAGTTTTTGTAGAATATTCCAAATATTTATTAAGTTCTCATCAAAAAATGCAAATTTAGTTAAATAATTTTAAGCTAATTTGAATAGTAGGTAAATGTGAAAAACATTAAGGAATATTACAAATTTTGAAGTGCATTGCATCCAAATGTCACATGTAACTGTTAATAAAGGTGCCGGTACGCCATACCATCCCAAAAAAAAAAAAAAAAGCACTGGCTATTCCATACTGCTTTTCGTGTACATTGAGGATGTCATCAAAAGAAATGTTTTCCTAACATCTAGACCAGCAAATATGCCTTATTACTAAGTCCATGTTTTTTTTAGTGAATTGGATGCCATTTCCTTAGTCCAGTGCTTCTTAATTAAATTTTTCATTAATCTTGAGTTGATACAAAGAGGGGATAATAAAATCATTTTCCTGTCAACTAATGGTGATGGAGATGACCAGTGCTTGACGGTATGAGAGCCCATTGGTGTTGTTCTTCCATCTACAGAAGAAACAGCAAAATTATGAAAACAAGTTGCAACCCAGAGGAAGTGCAATCACTGTCAGATCACAAATTGTTTTTTGTTTATATCTTGTGTGATTTATTTATTATTAATGTTATTGTTCGAAGAGTAATTTTTCTAGGTCGTTCAAAATAATAGCTTGTCCAGTTGGTGTGGATGGAATAGTATTTACGTTATGCAAAGCGCATGGCCTTCAAACTGTGTTTTGGTGAATTGATAAAAGGCCTCCAGTCTTCATTGTTAAGCCAAGGCTATCCATATCAATGCCGAAAGTGAGATCTTACTGTAACACACTGATTGGACATTTCAATACCCACAAGATAAATATTTCATTTGAATTCGATGAATTATATAAATACCAAAACAATTGACTTCAATTGTATATTAAATACAAATCATTAATTTGACATGTGGAATCTAAAGTAGTACTGTGCTGTTTAGTGTTATTTACCGTATTTCCCCATGTATAAGATGCTCCCATGTATAAGACGCACGCACCTTAATTTTGGGGCCCGAAATTTGAAAAAAAATGTATTACATAAAGTTATTGAACTCAAGTTTTATTCATCATAAAATTCATACAACTCCTCATAACTTGAATTCAGCACTGTACGAAAATCTTTTCTGGGCAGAACGTGGCAAAACGTAACCTAATATACCGGTAACAAGTGCGAAACAATGAGCGCAAAGACAACAAGCGTGAAAAAGCGGGAAATGCAAGTAAAAAAATCTACAACCACTGTATAAGACGCACCCAGTTTTTTGACCCTAAATTTTTCGAAAAAAGGTGCGTCTTATACATGGGGAAATAAGGTATATTATAACATGGCCAGCTGGTCAGAACAGTCATGACACGTTGCAGCCTGTTGCACAGTAACGAGTGTTCTTAGAATCGTTAATGATTTAAGGCCAACAGGCATTGCCAGTCTTCAGGAAAATTAAATTTTCAAATTCAGTTTTCATTTTTTTCCTACTGTCACATAAGTATAGCTTTTCATATAAAATAATGAAATTTTTCAAAAAACTGATATAATAGGAATATTTGAAATAATTTTCTTAAACAGGGAGGAGAAATGCATTAAAGAAAGGTATTACTGTATACTAGAAAATATGTTGTTTAACAGAAAAAAAAACCCAATGAAAATGTAATCAGTTTGAGTAATAAGCTGCTAAACATTGGAACTTATTGTGACCGATTGGATTATTTATTTTTTTTTTTATTCCTTCATTGATTTTTAACAACCACCATATTAAAAAAATTTTTCCCTTTATTCTCCTGTATATTTTCCCCCCACCAATTTTCTCTGAATTATGATACTGTATTTTCTGTTTTATTTTGATATACATAGTAGGTTTACTGTTTATTTTTTTGTACTTAGCTGTAGATTGCTGTGTTTCAAGGGTTTGGGGCAGTTGCTGGATGAAAAGCCAGAAATTAAGGAAGGGAATTATAACAGAAGACAAGTAAAATAATGTATACAACACAAGAAATTTCAAACAAATATGGAATAGATCATGCAAATCATAATTCATAAAACACCATTTTCATTTCAGCAAAAAAAAAAAAAAAGAAAAGCTAAAAATTCTTTATCTTTGCCTTCTTCCCATGTTTATATGTGGTAAGTGTTTCCATCCTTAATTCTTTTCCTCCATTCCTCCCTATCCTGGGGTTCCTTTCTCCTCCATCTTCCACTCCTCCCTATCCTGGGCTTCCTTTCTCCTCCAATCTATCTCTTTTAAATCCTCTGCCACCTTGTCCTTCCATCTCAGCTTAGGTCTCCCCCTCTTCCTCTTCCCTGTCACCTCCAACTTTTTGCACCTCTTCCCTACATACTCCTCACTTTATCACTAGATTCCTGCATTTTTTACTCAGAAGCCCCACCTTGACCGTACCTCTGTTGTAGTCATTTCTTATCCTGTCCTTCCTCGTCACACCACACATCCATCTTAGCATCCTCATCTCTGCCACTTCCATCTTCTCTTGGGCCCTTGTAATTGCCCATGTCTCAGCACCGTATATCAATGCAGGTCTAACCACAGTTTTATACAATCTTCTCTTCATTCTGCAACTTACTTTCTTCTCACACAACACCCCACTCATCTTCAACCATCCACATTGCATTCTATGCTGTATTTCTGCGCTTAATCCTCCATCCCTCTCAACGTTTGATCCAAGATACCTAAATTTCGAAATGATGGTAGCTTTTCCTCCTGCAGTTTTATAGAACTCTCATCTTCTCCATTCAGTGCCATATATTCTGTCTTTGTTCTGCTTATCCTCATGCCTCTCTTTCTTCCAATGCTTTCCTCCATTCCTCCAATTTCTTCTCTACTTTTCTTTGGGATGGTTCGCACAGTACGATATTGTCCACGAACAGCATATTCCATGGTGCTCTACTCTTCACGTCTCTCACCAACACGATCCATTACCAGATTAAACAGATATGGGCTGAGAGCTGATCCCTGGTGCAGTCCCACTACTACAGAGAACGCCTCAATCATACCTACACTACTCTTAACCTGAGTCACTACTCCCTCGTACATTTCCTTCACAAGCCTTACGTACTTTTCTGATGCACCCTTCTCCCTCATGCATCTCCATACCTCTTGTCTAGGTACTCTATCATATGCGTTTTCCAGGTCTATGAACACCATGTGCAACTCTACTTGCATCTCCCTGTACCTTTCCATCACCTGCCTTAAAGCAATGATTGCATCTGTTGTTCCTCTCCTAGTTCTGTGTCCTGCCTTATCCTTCCTTCCACAATTCTTTCCCAGATCTTCATCAAATGAGACATTAACTTTATTTCCCTATAATTCCCACATTCCTGCACATCATCCTTTCCTTTATAGATTGGCACAAGTATACTTTCCCTCCACTCATCTGGTATCCTCTCCTGCTGCCACAGTTTTCCCATAAGGTACCATAAGATATCGATCCCTTCTTCGCCCAAACTTCTCCATACCTCTACTGGTATCTGATCAGCACCTACTGCTTTCCCCCTCTTCATTTTTCTGAGTGCACTTTCCACTTCTTTCCTGCTTATGCCTTCCACTACTCTTTCATTCGTCTCTCCATTCTTGCATAATGCTCTTGGGTTTTCCTCATTTAATAACTTTTTAAAATAGTCTCTCCACCTTTCCTTAACCTTCTCCTGGTCCTGTATCACCACTCCTCTCTCATCTTTTATCTGTTTTATTGATGAGAAGCCCTTTGATGCCTTGTCTCTCACTTTGGCTATTCTCATCAACTGCCTATCCCCATCTTTCCTTTCCAGTTCCCCATAGGCTTTGTCCACTGCCTTTGCTATTGCCACAGCCCTTTTTGCCTCCTTATTTGCTAATTTATATACTTCTTTATCTTCCTGGCTACCTGTTAAATCCCATCTTTTCTTCATCTCCTTCTTTTGTTTTATCACAGATTGCACTTCCTCGTTCCACCACCAAGCCTCCTTTCCCTCCGGCGACCCCTTTCCTGATGTTTTCCCCAACAACTCTTCTCCAACTTTTCTTATGATACAACTATTTAAGTTCCACCACTCTTGTACGTCTTCCATTAACCTTATTCCTTTTAGCACCTTTTTCCTAAACTCCTTCCTCAAACCCTCCTCTTTCCAATCTCCACCATTTAATCCTTTGCTCCCTCTGTCTTGAATATTTCCTACTTTTGTCTGCTGCAACCTCCCAATCTACCATGAAGCAATCTACGTTGTGCAGACACACCTTCTCCGTTTATCACCTTTGTGTTCCTCATTTCCTTTAAATTTCTCCTATGGCACATGATATAGTCAATCTGGCTTATCCTTTCCTCACTCTTGTATGTTATCAGTTGGCTTTCTTTCTTCTCGAAGTAGGCGTTAACTATTGCCAGGTCGAATGCCACTGTATTCTACTATCCTCTCCCCTTCTCCATTTCTTTCCCCGATACTCCACCTTCCATACACTCTTCCTTTCTTCCTCTCTCTCTTACTTCTTCCTAAATGTCCATTTAAATTGCCTCCAACAATCAACCTCACTTTCTCAGGTATTTCCATGACCGCTTGATCCATTTCCATCCAAAAACCATCCTTTTCTTCTTCCCCGCATCCTACTTGCGGGGCATATGCACATACTATTGTAGTCAAGTGTCCGCCAACCTCCAGTTTGACGCTCATAATCCTGACGCTCCTTCTGTTAACCTCACACACTCCATCCTTTAACTCCTTATCAACTACAATACCTACTCCATTTCTTCCTCTCTCATCCGCTCCCACAAAGAACAACTTGTACCCTTCACCGAACTCTTTTGCTTTATTTCCCTTTCACCTTGTCTCTTGTAGGCATAGGATCTTCACTCTTCTTCTTTGCATCAAATCCACAATCTCTCTACTCTTTCCATTAATTTTCCTGATGTTCAATGTTCCTAATCTAACACTTTTCATCCTCTTCTTCTTCTTCTTCTTCTCTAGCTGGACTAACTTCTTTAACTGAACCTGTCCTTTGTTCAGTAGCCCTGACCCTTTTCTCACAGTTTCTGGGAAACGAGACTGTGCGTCACTTATGGGGTATGCCCTAGCCATTCTACATCCATTTTCCATCATTCTATCATTTTTTTTTTTTTTTTTGGTTTTGGCATAGTTTTTACGGCCGGATGGCACCTTCCTGGTGCCAACCCTCACCATTTATCCGGGCTTGGGACTGGCACCTACTGAGGCTTGCTTGTGCCCCTTGGTGGCTGGTTTAAAAAAAAGCTAAAAATGATATTTTTATAATAATAAAAAAATTCAAGGATATGCACCTGATCACAGGTATCATATGATCAGGTGTGTGCCTTTTTAGGTGTGTAATTGATGGAGAGTTACGACTGGTATACATAGTAAATCCACAATTGTGCATTAATAACTATTCTGAGTAAACTAGCATTGCATATAGTTACCATAAGGGCTTGGAATCCAGCATCACTCTTGCAAAATAGGGTTTCTCTGGCTTTCTCTGTTGATATTGTTTATATTTATATTCATTGCTTAGGAAACTACTGAAGTGAATGATGTGTTATAATTGTTTTATTGATGTGCTATTATTGTTGTATTGACATTGTTGTTTCACCACTCCATCAGAACACTATGTGTGTGTGTGTGTGTGTGTGTGTGTGTGTGTGTGTGTGTGTGTGTGTGTGTGTGTGTGTGTGTGTGTGTGTGTGTGTGTGTGTGTGTGTGTGATCTTTCAGTGGTTGTGCACTTTGCTACCAGAGGTCATTACCATATTAGTTTCAAAAATCCAACAAAGGCTCAGGCTTAATTGTTCTGGATTTATGAGGTTCTGTAGTGTGTATTTTTGTTCAGGTTATTGAGAAAGGATGCAACAGTGTTGAATGCCTGTATTTTATGATGTGTTGTATTGTGAAGGCTTGCTACCTGGGAGTCTAAAACGCTCATCTCATACATTGTGTGGCAGTTTTAGATGTAGGCTGAGAAGCTACAAGATTTTTCTTGATTTCTGTTTCTTATGTTGACGATATTCTCTTGTACACTGGGCTGCGGTTTTAGCTGGAGGCTGTTTACATTTACTATTGTTTTCATATATACTTTCAATGGGAAATTTTTTTTTTTTTTTCTGTAATGACAGAACTCGCTATATCTCTCTTATGTTATACACTTTTATACCATTACAACACATATACTGCATATTGTATCTCGTATTATGGTTAAACAATTAGGTGAATGAATTGTTTAACTATATATGAATGTGGACTTCCTCTGTATTGAAATTCAATTTGTTTTAAATAATCTACAACATATATTCTCCAAAGTGGCTATAATTTTTCTATTTCAAAATTGAGAATATACTTGCAATACAGTGGAAGTCCACATGCACGTGTTACAGGATCTTCATTTATTAGTGTTGCTCACTCCATATATGGTAAAGTCATTACTTCTTCAGTCGTAATTTCCCTCGTATATCAAAATTTAAATAACATGTACAGTATGTTTACTATTTCTTTCCTATATGCTTTCAGTGTGAAAATATTTTCCATAACCACGAACTCACACTATGTCTCTTATATTATATACTTTTGTACCATTGCAACACATATATTGCATACTGTACCTCTCGTCTCATTACTGTATCACAGATGTCGCAAAGAATTCATTCTACCATCCCCATAACATGGATGTTATGTTATTCCACCTTTTTTTGTAAAGCTTTTTTCTAATGCATTTTTGTTAACACTTTTTCATAAAAAAAAATTCGACTAACCCTGCTAAAGACATTTCACCATCAAATTATAGGTGTTCAAAACTATTTCTTAATGACTGTATGCAAATCTATAAATGATTCTATTTTGTCCAACTAAAATTTAAAACAGAGGCTAAAATTATAATTATATTTACATAAAAATTTAGTGTGGAGATAAAAATAAGTTAAAACAAGAATAAACAAATTATTGCTCTTGACATTCCAGGATGTGTGTTATCCTTTAGGACAGGTGTTCTTATCCCTTTTTTTTTTGCTAAGTGAGTACCATTTTGACCCTTGCATTCCAGGGTAAGTAACACTTACACATACCTCAAAAGTTCTTGTTTGTTACCACAACAGAACACATTAGCAAGATGTTCTGAGGCCAGTAATGTTTCAAATGAGCAGGCAGCTAATGCCAGGGAAGCAAGCTCAAATAATGTTAAGGGATGTGTCGGGCTAGTTAACTATATGAGAAGACTAAGTCTTAATTGTTTATACAGTAATGTTAGAAGTGTCATCAATAAAATGAGTGAATTCGAACTACTGGTTAGGACAAGTAACGCCGACATAATAGGGCTTATGGAAACGTGGTGCCACCTGGAATTTGGGGATGATGAGTTTCAGTACAGTATGTATAATGTATTTAGGAAGAATAGGAAAGATAGAAGGAGTGGTGGGGTCATGCTTCTTATCAAAAGCAGCCTGAGCATGACGAAAGCTTTCCTCGATTCAGGCATTTCACATGCTAGTATAGAATCTGTATGATGCAAGATAGTTGGAAGCAAAGGTATAATGAGAGTGGGAGTAATCTCCAAGCCAGGTGTTTATGATGAGAGCCTCTGCATGCAAATGGAATGGGCAAGTAAGTGTGAATGTCTTATTATGGGTGATTTTAATTTGCCTCTTAATTTATTGCAGCAAATGGAAAGGAAACTCCACATGGGGGACTAAAGTTTTAAATCAACTAGATGATTGCTATTTATATCAGCATGTCAAGGAAAGTACTAGAGAAAAGAATACTCTAGACATCATCATCACCCATGGACCAGATGACATAATAGGAACTAGTAGCAGGAAGTGATCACGGAGTTCTGCAGTGGACAATGAAGAAAGAAGTAGCAGCAGTTAAAGGAATAGGTTATGATTTCAGGAAGGGAAATTACAACGGATTGGGATGCTACCTGGCTTCTATTAACTGGATAGATATCTCACAGAGTGAATACAATTGAATTATGGTATACCTTTAAAACATTAATCAGAGAAGCCTTGAATGCTTATATACCATTAAAAAAAATAGTCCACAAGGAGAATTCAAGTGGGATGAATAATGAAGTTGCCAGATTACTTGAGCAGAAAAAGACGGCATGGAAAATTTACAGAGTAATAAAAAGTACTGAAACCTATAACAGCTACAGTTGATCTGTAATAGTGCCACAGAAAAGGCTAGGCTGGCAAAGGCAGATTATGAGAAAAATCACTGACAAAGAGGGGGGGGGATAAGGAATTCTTCACATATATAAATGCAAAGAAAGAAAGAAAAACCAGATCGGACCCTTATGTAATGGATATGGGATAGTATTAGATACCCCAGCTGAAGTTGCAGATGAACTCAGCAGTTATTTTGTATCGATATCTACAGAAGAAAAACCTTTTTTGTCAATGAGAAATTATGGAAGTTAAGTTGAAAAAAATGTAATTAATGATGTTGAAATTTCACATGTTTATTTAATGAACAAACTTTCGAGCCTACAGGCCAGTAAGGCTCCCGGGGTTGATGGCATATACCCTATAATCTTAAGGGAGGTGGCAAGTGAGTGCATTGAACCATTGAGGCTAATTATGAGAGCATCACTGAACTTGGGAGTGTTTCTGTTGGATTGCAAAAATGCCAATGGCTATCCATTACATAATGGTGATTCTAAGAGTGAAGTGGAAAATTATTGGCTGGTTAGTCTAACTTCAGTAGTAGGGAAAATCATGGAGACAATGATCAAGGGTGGAATTCAGGATCGTTTAGATAGAAATGGAATTCTGACGGATACTCAGCATGGTTTTGTAAAGGGAAAATCATATTTAACTAATCTGGTTAGCTATTTTGACAGGGTTACTCAAGAGCTGTACTTGGAGAATAATTTTGACGTTGTTTATTTGGATTTCAGTAATTTTTAATTCAGTCTTAAAATGCACTGAAGATGGAAGCGAAGCCATTGTACTGCATATCAATTGTATCAACTACAAACACAGACTCCCATGTCTGCATCCACTGTAAAACTTGGTCTTAAACAAGCAGAACTTCGTGGTCAGGTAAAGACTAAAACTCTTATTAGATGAATAATTTCAATATTGTTTATTTGCATTTCAGCAAAGCATTTTACTCAGTCCCACATGAGCAGTTACTTTATGATCTGGAACAGGTTGGAATCACAGGGAAAATCCTTAGATGGATGGCTGGGTGACTTCAGGGCAGGAGGCAGAGGGTTGTGATAAATGGTTATTCCTCAGATTGGGTTGATGTAAGAAGTGGGGTTTCCCAAGGATCAGTATTAGGACCACTGTTGTTTTTGATTTTCATAAATGACATTGATGAAGGGATAGAGGGCGTGATGTCTAAATTTGCAGATGATGTAAAGATTGGTAGAGTAGTTAATATTCACCACCAAGTAGAGCTTCTTCAGAGTGACCTAGATGAACTTCAGGGATGGTCAGAAAAATGGCAGCTATGCTTTAATCCAGCAAGGTGTATGATATTTCGCCCGGGGAACAGTTACCCCAAAATAACTTATACACTTGGGGGAGTTGAACTAAAGCTGGCAGTGGAGGAATAGGAGACTTGTGTGTTATGGTACAGTCAGACATGAAGTTCTCCGAGCATTGTAGACTGGTTGCAAGGAATGCCCGTGGTGTCCTATTGATGATTTATCAAACAATTGCTAGTAGAGATAAGGACGTCATAATCCCATTATATAAGGCTATTGTTAGACCACGTTTGGAATACTATGTTCAAGTATGGAGACCACACCTAAAGGAAGACATTGTGCTTCTCATAATGGTCCAAAGATGAGTAACTCACCTGGTGGGTTACTCGGCAATAGGGTGTCCATATGAGGAAAGATTTTGAATATGTGAGTTGCAGAGCTTGGAAACTAGGAACCTTAGAGGAGAATTTGAGGTATTTAAGGCTCTGAGAGGCATAAGCAAAATGAATGAGAACGAAATTTTCATAGTTGAAATGATTCTAGAAGAAGGAGCCATAATTTCAAGTTACTGGGGGGGGGGGATGTTTAGACTGGATTCCAGCAAGTTATAAATTACTGGAATAAGTTACCTACATGTGTGGTAGAGGCTGACAGTTTGGGGAAATTCAAAGGTGTCAGCTGAATAATTACCTACAGGAGGAGGGAATCATACACCTTGTCCAATTCCTTTTCTCTTATTAATTATTATTTTTTTTTTCATTTTCTTTGTATTATTATTTTATTTATTTTTTGTTATTTTACTTTATATTTTATTTTATTTTATTATTATTTTTTTATTTTTGGCTGGTGCAACACAAGCCATAGACTTCCTTGCACCATGTGGCCAATACTAATACTAGTAAGCACAAAAAAGAAATTCAGAAAAGAAATGCCTTTCACTTTAATGTTTAAACTGGATATATTTTTAAATATTTGAACCTGTAAGTGCATATAAGTTTCATTATGCCCAATTAAAATTTGTCTTATTTAAACGTACTTAGTACTTACCTTCTCAGTGAGATCCTTGACTCTGACATGACCACCAAATACGGAGGATGCGGAAAGGTCAGGGAATGACCACCGCATATCCCCAGAGCAATATGGCCTTAGTTGCTAATGCTCCTAAAAACCAAATAACAAACAAACAAACCTTGACTCTGAAGAGAAAAATCCAACTCTTTGAAATTTATTTGTCTTTTATAAAGAGCTGTTTGCAAGCATACTTCCAAATGCGACATAGTTGATGTTGTCCATTCCTTGTTTTTAATTGCCATTAGTGAAAAGGTGCTTTGGTATGTATATGTTGTTCTGAACATAGCAAATTACGTTAAAAGGCTTTCTTTGAAGCAACATGCACTTCTTACATTCAGTAGAAACCCAGAATGTTGAAATATGTTCTTGTTGAAATGGGTGATTTGTTGCCAATGAAGACTGGAGATCAGTAAACTAATTGTGCAGCTGCTATTTCATCTTGAGTGAAAATTCATGCAAAATCACAAATCTCAAAACTTGGTGGGTGTGTCATTAATTGAAATTTAGCAGGTGGTCTCTTAAGTACTCGCACCTCTCTTCAAACTAGTTACTGAGGTCTTCAAATGCTTTTGCAAGAAGTGATGGACATTTGCTGACTGCAGTTTCAGCCAAGCATTTTTTTTTAATTTCAGGAAAATGATGCGAATTTTCTTTGAAAACCTGGTTCTGGAAAAGTTGAATCTTTTTCTGGAATCCCCTTATTTCCCCATAAGACAAGAATGGAATTGTTTTTTCCTTTCATTCTGAGATTTAAGTCATTCAAATAGCTGAAAAGATCCACCATGCTTTGAAAATGTTATCTCGAAGTCAGCATAAACATTTCAGGAAAAAAGATTATCCTTTTTTGCTGTAATGACAAAGAAGAGGTAAAGGCAGAAAAGCCTTTACATCTTCAAAAACCTCCCAAATTCTGGAAAGTGCTTTCCCATGACTAAGCTACCAAACTTCTCAGTGGATAATAAGATTAGAATAGGGTGCTTGCCAGTCTTCCAAAAATAACTTGAGTTGTTTATTTAGTGGCCTTGAAGTTAAATAGTTGATCAGCTTTGTAATAACTTCAAGATAATTCATCATTTCTTTTTGATTTGAGAACATAAAGCTTCAATATGAAGTAACAGTGAATATAGGTACTCTTTCATCTTTACTAAGATAAGCAATTAAGTCCTTTGTTTTTTCCTATCCTGGATGGTGCACCATCAGTAACAATGGATACAAATTTGTTGAGGCCGACTTTGTGCAATGTGAGAAACTACATAATTGTTTCATATCCTTATCCTTTCCAGTTGTTTGACCAGTAATTCTTCTTCGCAGTTACCATTGTGTTGTATCCAGCATGGTGCCACGTGGTCACGTTAAACAGAAGCTTATTTTACCATGGTAAAACAAGCTTCTGTTATGTATTTTAGTATTACCCATAACCTGCATCTTTCTTCTTCCATTGGCTGAATTGGAGAAGAGAGATGCAGTGAATTTTGCAAATAATGTGTTTTCACTACATTGTGGGTTGCAGAAATGTTCGGAATGCATTTGTTAGGTGGGATATATATCTCTGTCAATGAAATCCAATAAAAAGACTCCACCCGCTTTACCTAATTGCCATAAATATCTTCATTATTAATGGAAATATGAGAAATCATGCAAATGGCAATCATGACAACCAAACATACATTTTATTGCATTTACGTGTACAAACTGAAATGACAAGTTAACGCAATAGTATTATGCACTGTAAATCAACAAAATAAGTCCTCAATATTTTGTTGTTCCCCTCGAAGCTGCAATTACAGCCTTGCAAAGATCTGGCATGGAGTTAATCAACTTCTGGATATACGGTTGCCCAATTTCATGGTACCACACCCTTACAATGCTCTCCTGCAGCTGAATCTTACTTGTTGGCTTCTTCTGAGCAATTTTAGAAAAACATTGGTCCTTGAGGCTGTCGCAGACATTCTCTAAGATATGCCAGCCAAGCTGTGCTTGCTACCTGGCAATCTAAAACACTGGTGGAACTGATATTCGGGTGACACTCAAGTCAAGTGGACCCAATTTCGACAAAGTCCAGATGATCTGTGACAGCCACATCCTCTGCTTACATCTTCACGATGGTGAGACTGTTAGTAATCCTGGGTAATAACTCCCCATGTGAATGCACACTCTGGGTGACCATCCAGGTGTGAATCAACGTAAGCAGGGGTTGAGGTGTGGTGCCCACACCATATGGAGGAATGGTGCAATACTAGGTGGTAGATGACTCTCATCAACTGGTGTGATACCACCACTTTGCTTATTGGAGGCTTGAAGTGATGGAACCCATGTTTAGTCTCCAGAGCTAGGTTCTGGTCAACCCTTCCCCACCTCTTCAAACATGCAGTATGATAGATGTCCTTTGAGTTATGATCACCATGGGGAGATCCAAACTTCCAAACAAAAGGGTACAGCTCTAAAACGGTGTTTGTAGGCTGGCCGCTAGTTAGTACACTGGGCCGAACTTATTGGTAACTCCCTAAGATGCTTCTGAATCAGCTAGTGTATAATCTTGCTACTTCTACTTTGCCAGGTAGTGATGGATAGATCCGAGTAGTGTGTATGTGGGGGGCATTGTCGAGGCCACCTTATGTGAAGGATCTGGGTATATTCTTACCGTCTGTATGCCAAAAATTTCATTACGTCATACAGCATGTCCCCCCCCCCCTGCACCTTTTCTCTATTGAATACACCATGAATTGTCAAACTAGTTGATCAAACTTATCTACGAAAAGATCTAAACTTCCCAAACACTTCCTAGTTCATTTCACAAATATACGTGGTCTCAGCTCTAATCTCAACGATGTCCATTTCCACCTACAGTCTGCCAAACCCCATGTACTTTTCCTGACCAAATCCCAGTTATCGGTTGATTCAACCACTGCTAATCTCAGTTGCCCAAATTATTCACTGTATGATTCCTTTCGCTTCAAAGGTGGTACTTGTGCATGTGCCCGTTCCTATATTCCCTGTCAGAGACTTGATAATTTGGAATCTCCTCTTTTCGAACTTCTCTGGCTTAAAATCTCTCTACCTCAATCTGTCAAATTCATCTGTTGTCTCTACCATTCTCCCAATCCACTAATCACTTCGAAATCTTTGATTTCCTCTCTTTGCAACTTGTCTTTCTCCAGTCCAACTGGAGGTCCTAACAGTCCGAACAGTGACATAATTTTCCTTGGTGATTTTAATGTTCACAACTCCAGCTGGCTTCCCTTTTCTAGTAACACAGACCTAGCTGGTCGAGATGCTGAGGCTTTGCAATTACTAATGACCTCACACAGATTATTCATTTACCTTTTAGCATTAGCATTAGTAGAGGCATATGATGCAAGAAAGCAAGCTTATTCAGCATCAGCCAAAAAAAAGCACAACCACTACTCCCATTTCACCCCTCCGTTCTTCGAAATACCTGTCCAGGTGAGCCTTAAATTTGTTTAGGCTATCAACTTCAACAACAAGTGATGGAAGTCTCTTCCACAAACCAACTGCCCGCTGGCTAAAGGCAAATTTCCGCACATCTGTCCGACATCCGTCCTTCCTCAATTTGAATTTATACCCTCTCAGGTGATTATTCTGAGCAAGAGGAAGAATCCCATCGGCATTGAGCATGCTCAAGCCATTCAAAGCCTTATACACCTCTATCAGATCACCTCGCCGATGCCTAGTCTCCAGACTCTGTAATTTGCAAAACTTAAGCCTTTCTTCGTAAGAGCAACCCTTTGTTCCATTCACTAATCTTGTTGCCCTTCTCTGTACTTGTTCCAGCAGCTCTACATCCTTCTTGAAATGAGGTCTCCAGACCTGTATACAGTACTCAAGGTGTGGCCTGACCAATGCCTTATACAAGGGAATAATCACATCCCTATCCCTGCTAGAAAAATTCCTGTATATCATTGACAAGACACCATGAGCTACGCTTGCAGCTCGTCTGCACTGCTCAGAGAACTTCATATCTGCCTGCACAATTACCCCCAGTTCCTTTTCATTCTCTACCACTGTCAGCGTAGTACCACAGAGTTGATACATTGATCTGGGGTTACTGTTTCCCATACATAGTACTTTACATTTGTCAATGTTAAACTTCATTTGCCACCTCTTAGCCCATCTGCTCAATCTTTCCAGATCCTGTTGCAGCAGCATAGCATCAGTAGTGTCCTTAACAACCCTGCCAACGTTTGTATCGGGTGAAAACTTGGACATTAAGCTTGATATACCACCATCTATATCATTTATAAATACAGAAAACAACAATGGACCCAACACTGAACCCTGAGGAACTCCACTAATAACATTAGTCCACGTTGAGCAGTGTCCATTGATTACCACTCTCTGTCTTCTGCCACTCAACCATCCCTTTATCCATAGCAGCAATTTGCCTCCAATGTCACACTGCTCCAATTTGTGCAGCAGTCTTCCATGTGCAACAGTATCAAAAGCCTTTCTAAGATCCAAATATATAATATCAAAGTTATTCCCTGCATCCAGTTCTTTTGTGACTACATCATAGTATCCAGTCAAATTGGTCAGACAAGACCTGCTCTTAACAAAACCATGCTGTGTCTTAGCTGTAACTGAATTCTTGTCCAGATGATCCTGCAGGGCTTCTTTAACCAGTGCCTCCATTAATTTTCCTGGAACCGAAGTTAAACTAACAGGTCTATAATTACTTGTGTCAGCCTTTGATCCTCTTTTGTGAATTGGGGTTACATTTGCACATCTCCAGTCTGTGGGTACCTCCCCTGAGTCCAAAGAAGCTCTCATAATTATGGCTAGGGGTTTGCTTACTTCCTTTGCTGCCTCCTTTAATATAACTGGATAGATCCCATCCACCCCGGGTGCCTTTTTTATGTTTATCCTCAACAATTTCTCCTCCACTTTCCTCTCAGTTATTAGAAAATCATCTAGCTCACTGCCAATGTTTACTTCACCTACGACATTCCCCTTCCTGAATAACTCCTCATGTGTGAATGTAGATGCAAAATACTCATTTAGATTGTTAGCCACCTGAGCAGGATCCTCAACTGTTGAACCATCAACATCCAGTGGACCAATCTGATTCATCCCTTTCCTTCTTGAGTTTAAATAGGTAAAGAACTCCTTTCTGTTTTTCTTTGCATCCTTTGCCAAGGATTTCTCATAATCTGCCTTTGCCTGCCTAATCTCCTTTGTGACTTGGTTACAGACCAACTTATATCTATCATAGGCTTCCATGTCACCCATTAATTTGTATGTATCCCATGCATTTTTCTTCTCTGCCATATGTCTCATTAGTTCATCTGACAACCATTTAGGTCTGAACCTTGAACAATATTTCTTGGTTGGTATGTAAAGCCTGGTAGCTTCCAAGATTAGTTCCTTGAATGCTTCCCATTTTGAATTTGCTGTTGGTAACATCATCAGTTGGTCCCACTGTATAGAATTTAAATACTGTCTCAGCCCATCATAGTCGCCTTTACGAAAGCAAAAACCCTTCCCTTTACCTCTGATGGTAGTTACCTCCTTGAGTAAATCCCACTTCAGCACACTGTGATCACTGCCACCTAGTGGTTCCTTTATCTGCAGATTCTTAATGCATGAAGAATCACTACTGATAATCAGATCAAGAGTATTACTCCCTCTAGTTGCCTCCCGAACATGCTGGCGTAGAAAACAATCATCCAATAAATCCACAAAAGCCTTGCTAGTGTGTGAGTGACCAATCCAGAAATTCCAGTCAATATCTGGGAAATTAAAATCCCCCATTATAAGACTCTCTGATTTACTGGCCCATTCTATTTCCCTGTACAGTACCTTATTATACTCATCAGAGTCATTAGGCCTATAGCACACTCCTACTCTCAATTTTGATTTACCCATGCTTATGTCACACCAAACTGACTCGACACTGCCCTGTCCATCGATGTCGACTGGCTTCACTTCCTTCGATTTGATGTCTTTTTTAACTAATAGCATAACCCCTCCTCCCTTCCTATCCTGTCTATCCTTTCTGTAGACGTTGTACTCCCCAAATTCCAGTTCTGCATTCCTTATATCTGACTTTGATGTTTTGAGCAAAACCTCAAATTCATCAAATTTATTTACTAAACTCCTAGCATTGGTGTACACGCAAGTATACATGCGCCTGTTTCTATTCTTCGCTATCTTAACACAACCCATGTGTTTACTTGTACCGCAATGACTTCCAGCAGTCTCTGAAATATCCTGCATATTGTTTTTCAGGCTTTTGCTCATTCCAATAGAAGCAGTGCAAGAATCTCTTTCACCTCTGCCAGTGGCTACTGTTAATCTATTTGTCTTTGTCTCCCCCCAAGCTAGCAGTTTTCCGACCCACCTAACACTGCCTCGATAGCATCAGCAAATATTCTTGCACCCTTTCTATTTAAGTGTATACCATCCCTGTAGAAGCAATCTCTCCTGTTAACAAGTACAGTCCAGGCTGAAAAAAATTCTACTCCTTGAGCCTTGCACAATCTTTCCAGGGCCGAATTGATCGACAAGGCTCTATCATATACTCCCTCCTATCGTGTCTGGGCAGAATTGCAGACACTTTCAAATTCAACCCTACTTCACGGCTTTTTTTCAACAGTGACCTGTACTTGTTAAGTAATTCCGCTGGTCTCCTACTCTTAATATCATTATTGCCAACGTGTACAACTATATCAACTTTTGTGCACTTAAAAGATGATATCCGCTCTACAACGTCATCAACCTTTGCCCCTGGCAGACATACCCTGGTCCTGTTCCACCTATCCTTTTTACAAAGCATGTTCCCCCGTTTCCCTGACAATAGAGTCACCAACAACTACTAGTTCCTGTGGGACCAGCGCATTCTGCCTTGGGGGCTGCCTCTGTGTTGCAAGATAACCAAGTGCAAGCTCTGGCGTTGATGTGGGCAGCTGAGAGCTTGATGGGCCCCTCAATTTATTTCCCTCGAGGGCATCCACCCTGTCCTTTAAGGTCTCATATATGCCCATAACAACGCTGAGTTGTCGCCTAATTTCCTTGCACTCCTTGCATCGTGCACACACAAAGACATCCTCCATGGCAGTATCATGTCCCGTACCCGAATGTTCCGCAAACATCAAGCAAACAGTGCATCTTAAAAGGCTGTGATTCAGAGGGCAACTGCTCCCCTGAGCCACAGCACTTCCATTAGCTTGAGCCTTTACCTACCAGAATACTGGTCAATCGTAACTATATAGCCAACATGCTTGATCTTTTTCTCAGAAACAACCCTTCTAAGTATATGGTCGAAGTGAGTGGTCCTTTAGGCACCTCAGATCACAACTTTGTGATTGTCTCTTCTCCAATGAGACAATCACAAAGGCTATTCATGGCTATCCCCACCCTAGCACTGTATGGCATTACAACAATGCAAAATGGGATGACCTGCGAGATTTCTTTTCCTTGATCGGATAATTGTGTTTCAAAACTTCTGATGTCAATGTTTGTTCAGATTGTGTCAGTGATATTATTCTTGCAGGAATGGAATCTTTTATTCCACCCTCCACTTTAAAATCATTTATTCGACCCTCCACTTTCGTTTTCTAGTAACACAGACCCAACTGTTCGAGATGCCAATGCTTTTGCAATTACTAAGGACCTCACACAGATTATTCATTTACCTACCAGAATACTGGATAATCCAAGAATGCAAAAATGTTGTCTGTACAGCCAACATGCTTGATTTTTTTTTCTCACAAACAACTCTTCTAAGTACATGGCCGAAGTGGTGGTCCTTTAGGCACGTCAAATAACAACTTGGTGATTGTCTCTTCTCCGATGGAGCCTTTATCTCATGACTATTCCTAACCTCGTGTTGTTTGGCCTTACAACAATGCAAAATGGGATGACCTGCGAGATTTCTTTTCCTTGGTCGGACTACTGTTTCAAAACTTTTGATGTCAGCGTTTGCTCAGATCGTGTCAGTGAAATTATTATTGCAGGAATGGAATCCTTTATCCCACACTCCACTCTAAAATCTCATCCTTTATCCAAACCTAGGTTTTCCAATAAATGTGCTAAAGCTGTTCAAGAGAAGAATGTTGCATATCGTAATTGGCTTGTTTCCAATTCTTCACTTTCATTTTCTGCCTACATCAAAGCACGCATCAATTGTAAAGCAGTTATTAATCAGTCCCAACTAGATTTTGAACAGGCTAAGAGTAGAAAACTTGCTTCTTGCCTTAATGGTAGCCAAGCATTCTGGTCTCTTGCCAAAGCTATTGGCCACAACTTTTGCCCATCTCTGTTCCCACCTCTGTCCAAACCAGATGGTTTTATTGCCACTTCACTTCAGCCAAGCATAAAGCAGACCTGCTATTGGACGCTTCAAGTGGTGGAACCCATGTTTAGTCTCTAGAACTAAGTTCCGGTCAACTTCCCTATCTCTTCCATCATGCAGTATAATTGATGACTTTTAAGCTTATGATGAACGTCATGGCGAGATCCAATATTCCTTACATTTCGAGGGTACAGCTCCAAAATGGTGTTCGCAGGCTGGCCGCTAGTTAGTACACCGGACCGAACCTATTGGTAATTCTCTAGGAGGCTTCCGGATCAGCTAGTGTGTAATCTTGCTACCTCTACTCTGCCAGATAGTGACTGGAGGGAGTCCGAGTAGTGTGTATGCGGGGAGCATTGTCGAGGCCACGTTATGTCAAGGATCTGGGTATATTCTTACCACGTGTATGCCATATCCAAAAATTTCATTACTTCATGCAGCATGTCCCACCCACATTTTCTTACTATTGAATACACCATGAATTGTCAAAATAATAGAGCAAGCTTTTCTGCGAAAAGATCTAAACCTCCCAAGCACTTCCTAATTCATTTCACAAATATACGTGGTCTCAATTCTAATCTCAATGATGTCCATTTCCACTTGCAGTCTGCCAAACCCCATGTACTTTTTCTGACAGAATCTCAGTTACCGGTTGATTCAACTACTGCTCATGTCAGATGCCCAAATTATTCGCTGTATGATTCCTTTCGCCTCAAAGGTGGTACTTGTGCATATGTCCGTTCTGATATTCCCTGTCAGAGCTTGGCAATTTGGAATCTCCTCTCTTTGATCTTCTCTGGCTTAAAATCTCTCTACCTCATTGTGTCAAATTCATCTGTTGTCTCTACCGTTCTCCCAACTCCACTAATCACTTGAAGCTCTTTGACTTCCTCTCTTTGCAACTTGACTTCCTCCAGTCCAACTTTCCTAACAGTGAGCTAATCTTTCTTGGTAATTGTAATGTTCACAACTCCAGCTGGCTTCCGTTTTCTAGTCACACCGACCCAGCAGGTTGAGGCTTTTGCATTTACTAATGACCTAGCACAGATTGTTCATTTACCTATAAGAATACCAGACAATATTAAACACAGAGCCAATATGCTTGATCTTTTTCTCACAGACAACCCTTCTATGTACACAGTCGAAGTGAGAGGTCCTTTAGGCACTTCAGATCACAACTTGGTGATTGTCTCTTCTCCAATGGAACCTTTATCTCATGGCTATTACGAACTTCGTGTCGTTTGGCATTACAAGAATGCAAAATGGGATGACCTGCAAGACTTCTTTTCCTTGATCGGATTACTGTTTCAAAACTTCTGATGTCAATGTGTGCTCAGATCGTGTCATTGAAATTATTCTTGCAGGAATGGAATCCTCTATCCCACACTCCACTTTAAAATCTCGTCTTTTATCTAAACCTTGGTTTTCCAATAAATGTGCTAAGGCTGTTCAAGTGAAGAATGTTGCATATCGTAATTGGCTTGTTTCTAATTCTTCAGTTTCATTTTCTGCCTACGCCAAAGCTCGCAACAATTGTAAAGCAGTTATTAATCATTCCAAACTAGAGTTTGAACAGGCTAAGAGTAGAAAACTTGCTTCTTGCCCTAATGGTAGCCGAGCATTCTGGTCTCTTGCCAAAGCTATAGGCCGCAACTTTAGCCCATCTCTGCTCCCACCTCTGTCCAAACCAGATGGTTCTGTTGTCACTTCAGCCAAGGATAAAGCTGACCTGCTAGCATCCCATTTTTCTTCCAGCTCATGTATTACTGATCTTGGTAAAACACCTGCCACCATTCCCAACACGCTCCATTCAATGCCTCCTGTGGTCTTCCGTCAAAAAGATATCAGAAGGATTTTGATGAATCTTGATGCTAAGAAAGCTCCAGGTCCTGATGGTATTTCTCCACTTGTTCTCAAAACCTGTGCTCCTGAACTTACTCCAATTCTTTGCCGCCTTTTTTCACTTTCTTATTCCAAAGGTGTTTTTTCTTCTGCTTGGAAATTTGCTCATATCCAGTCAGTTCCTAAAAAGGGGTACAAATCCCTCCCATCCAATTATCGTCCCATTGCAATTACTTCTACTCTTTCTAAAGTAATGGAGAAGTCAATTAACCGCCAACTCTTAAACTACCTAGAAACCTTCCATATGATCAACGATCGCCATTATGGATTCCGTCATTGTCGATCCACTGGTGATATTCTGGCTTATGTTACCCATTTATGGACTAATTCAATGGAAAGGTTCGGTGAAACACAAGTAGTTGCTCTTGACATCTCAAAGGCTTTTGATCGTGTTTGGCCTAAAGGTCTTCTAAACAAGCTTCCATCTTATGGTTTGCCAACTGTTTTTAGTAATTGGTTATCCAGGTTTCTCTCTGATCGCTCACTGAAGGTGATGGTAGATGGCTCTCTGTCTTCTAACTACTCCACTAATGCCGGTGTCCTCCAAGGTTCAGTTCTTTCCCCCACTCTTTTCCTCTTGTATATTAATGACCTTCTTCCATTGTCTGGAAATCCTATCCATAGTTTTGCCGATGATAGCACATTGCATACCACTTTCCATTTTGAGAAACCTTGTCCTGCTCAATCAGCTTCAACTTCTCGAAAATCTACTACCAATTCCTTAAATGCCGATCTTCAGGTAATTCTCCAGTGGGGCAAAGACAACTTAGTTGATTTCAACCCTTCTAAAACTCAATCTTGTCTTATATCTCGCAAAAAGGATTCTTCTGCTCCTATGCTTATCTTTAGTGACACTCCGATTTTTAGGCAAAATGATATATCTGTTTTGGGGATTACCCTGACTTCTAATCTCTCTTGGCATCAGCACATTACAAATATTGCTTCCTCTGCATCTAAAAAACTTGGTTTTCTCTTTCGCTCTCGACGTTACATTTCTTCCAAACAGCTGCTTACCCTGTACAAATCGCAAATCTGTCCTGCCATTGAATATTGTTCCCACATCTGGGGGTGGTGCCCCCAAAACCTCTCTCAGGCTTCTTGATTCCATTCAGAAGAGGGCAGTTAGGTTAATTAATGATTCATCTCTAACAGAGTCTCTCCACTCGCTTTCTCATAGATGTACTGTTTCTGCTGCATGCCTCTTCTACAGATACTTCTATGGGCACTGTTCTTCTGAATTGGCTTCTATAATTCCCGCACTCTATTTCAAAACAGTCCAAACACGTGCTGCCAACATCCATTTACTGTCCAACTTCAAACCCACAGAACCAACTTTTCATCTTCCTGATTTATTCATTCAACTGCCGTTTTCTGAAACAACCTTCCTTCATACGTATTTCCTGAAAATTACAATCTACAGAAATTCAAGTCCAGTGTCAACAAATATCTTCTTTCGTCTTCTCAACCACCAACCCAAGCACGGTACTAAGTACTATAGGTTCTAATACCTCTTGTGTTTGGGGTTCACATAAAAAAAAAATCCCATTTTTCTTTCAACTCATGAATTAATGATCTTGGTAAACACCATTCCTAACATGCTCCATTCAATGCCTCCTGTGAGCTTCTGTCAAAAGAATGTCAGACGGAGTTTGGTGAATCTTGATGCTAAGAAAGCTCCAGGTCCTGATGGCATTTCTCCACTTGTTCTCAAAACCTGTGCTCCTGAACTTACTCCTATTATTTGCCGCCTTTTTTCACTTTCTTATTCCAAAGGTGTTTTTCCTTCTGCTTGGAAATTTGCTCATATCCAGCCAGTTCCTAAAAAGGGTGACAAATCCCTCCCATCCAATTATCGTCCCATTGCAATTACTTCTACCCTTTCTAAAGTAATGGAGAAATCAATTAACCGCCAACTCTTAAACTATCTAGAAACCTTTCGTCTGATCAACACTCACCAGTATGGATTCCGTCAGTGTCAATCCACTGGTGATATTCTGGTTTATGTTGCCCATTTATGGACAAATTCAATGGAAAAGTTTGGTGAAACACAATCAATTGCTCTTGACATCTCAAAGGCTTTCGATCAAGATTGGCATAAAGGTCTTTAAACAGGCTTCCATCTTATGGTTTGCCAACTGTTTTTTGTAATTGGTTATCCAGTTTTCTCTCTGACCACTCACTGAGGAGGATGTGATAGATGGCTCTGTCTTCTGACTTCTCCGCTAATGTGGTGTCCCCCAAGTTTCAGTTCTTTCACCCCACTCTTTTCCTCTTGTATATTAATGGCCTTCTTCCATTGACTGGAAAACCTATCCATAGTTTTGCTGATGGTAGCACATTGCATTCTACTTTTTATTTTGGGAAACGTCCCTGCTCAATCAGCTTCACCTTCTCGAATATCCACTACCAATTGAAAACAGTCCAAACGTGTCGCCACCAGCCAACATCCATTTACTGTCTGACTTAAATTCACAGAAACAACTTTTCATCTTCCTCTTTCATTCATTCAGCTGCTGTTTTTTGAAACAACCTTCCTTCATAAGTATTTCCTGAAAATTATAGTCTACAGAAGTTCAAGTCTAATGTAAATAAATATCCTCTTTCTTCCAACAAATATCTTTTCTCAACCTCCAACCCATTCACGGTACTAAGTACTAGAAGTTGTAATACCTCTCGTGTTAGGAGTTTTCATAAAAAAAGAAAAAAACAATTTTCAATAGGGTTAAAATGTGGACTGTTGCTGGGCCAGTCCAACACTGTAATGCCAGCATTTCTGACACATGACAGCACCTTAAGGGAGAAAAACGAGGGAAAACACCGGTATATTTAAACCATGTGAGACGAGAAGATTTTTCCGCTGATGCTATATAAGCTTACTTTTTGCATCATATGCCTCTACTAATGCTAAAAAAAAAATAAATAAATAAAAAGTGAAGCTAGCAGTTGCAGAAATCCGTTAAAACATTTAAGCACATTTTGATTTCCTCCAAATATTAGCATTATCATTAGCAAGGGCACATGATGCAAAAAAGCAAGCTTATATAGCATCAGCCAAAAAAACACACACCTTTCTCATTTCACCCATCCATTTGCTCCAAATGTTTGTCTGGTTCTGCCTTGAATCTGTTTAAGCTATCAACTTCTACAATGACAGATGAAAGTTTGTTCCAGCAATTAACCACCCACTGGCTAAAGGCAAATTTCTGCACATCTATCCTTCAGTTGTCTTTCCCCAATTTGAATTTATGCCTTCTCAGGCGATTATTCTGAGCAAGAAGAAGAATCCCATCAGCATTGAGCATGCTCAAATCATTCAAGACTTTATCCACCTCAATTAGATCGCCTAGTTTCCAGACACTGTAATTTACAAAACTTAAGCCTTTCTTCATAAGAGCAACCCTTTGTTCCATTCACTAATCTTTTTTGCCCTTCTCTGTACTCGTTTCACTCTGTATCCTTCTTAAAATGAGGCCTCCAGACTTGTATATGGCACCTCTGTAGCCAGGTGGGCAGGAGCAGCAGATTTCAAAAATCCACTCTGCCAATCTTTGGCAAAGTGGATTTTTGAAAGACCATATTTAATTCCTGTCAGTGATGTGAGAAAATATTAAGATTTTTTCAGGTAAGGCCAGGCACTGACTTAGCTCATCTCAGGCCCAGCTAATGCATAAAGTTATATGTGTAGGCTTTCCTAGAATTATCCCCATGTCTTCCATCCCATAAGTAGACAAATCACCTTTAGAATACATGCAGTTTATAGATATGGCATCCCATAATCAGCGTTTGCAGTTGTTTAGTTGGAGTAATTCTGTAATCTGTATTATCATTAACTGATTTAAGCAGCTCAACCTTATCCTGTGATAATTAAATGAAATAAGATGATGCAGTGCATTTCCATCTGTTGTTCATAGCATAAGGATTTATTTTATATCAAAATTTATATTCTGTGAGAGTAAATCAGATCCAAAATAAGATGTGATTGAACCATGACTATGATATAGAGGCAATGCAGGTTTTCCTTAAGTGTTAACATAGAACCTAGAACAAGTGAATATCTGTGAATGTAATTAGGAATAAATAAATCATAATATAAAACTTGCAACATCTGAGATGATTGGGACTGGTAGCTTTAATTAATCTTTAATTAAAATTGATTTTGTTTGTTAGCAATGTAAAAATGTTTAACAGCTTGGTGTTTATAATTACAGGTTGCTGGAAGAAAGGGCTTTCCTCATGTAATTTATGCACGAATATGGAGATGGCCAGACCTTCACAAAAATGAATTGAAGCATGTGAAATATTGCCAATATGCCTTTGACTTAAAATGTGATAGTGTTTGTGTCAATCCATATCACTATGAGAGGGTTGTATCTCCAGCAATAGGTATTACTTTGGCACAGTTCATTAGAGTATAGTTAAATTGTGTTAATTTTCTTTGTGTTGGTTAATAATATTTTTTATAAGATTATATGTGTACTTAACTAAATAGGCTGGTCTGGTTTTATAAAAAATAGGAGCAGCTATAAAAATGTCAAAGGAAGTATCAGATTGCACTCTTTATGAATCATAATGATATTTCATAGATGCCAAATCAGTCTCTTGTTACTGTGTACTACTGTGATCTGGTTGAACTAGAGATCTGCATGGCCAGTCATTTTGGATTTTACTCTACTCATTCTGGCAACTGGCCCAATCTGACCTGAGCCCAAGGGTAAATTCAAACATATTTTGTTGAATTTATATCTAGGCAACTAAGATCATGTAACATTAGTATATTGCGATTTAAGCCATGCACATGCTTGTTTTGGTAGACAAAAATTCCAACTTTCTGGCACAAAAAAACATGCAATCCTTATCATAGACTAACAATCTGACAGAAGTCGATTATTGTTCTTCTGTCCCTGAATTTGCATTCTGTGAGGGGATGACTTGACTCGGTTAGCCTTCAACAAAAATACCTTTGTTTTTTTAAATAATATTACAATTTTGAAACCAAAAAATTTTAATACAGTAAACTATTTAAATTCTGCTACCCTCAGGGATTGGGAAGTACAAGAATTTTAAATTTTGTTTATTTTAGAGAGGTATTCTTCATGGTTGAGCAGTTTTGGAGAAGGATATTTCAGTGAATATTAGGTACCAACAACTGAACTTATTTATATCTGTAAACATTTATAATGACTAAAAGGTAGTGCAAGTAGTTAAAATGTAAATAACAATTCCATTTGTTAAATGTGAACAAATGGCAAGTACATGAAGATATTTATCACAGTAAATTTTGTCAGAACAAACCTTGCCTTTATAATGAGTTGCCCTGTTATTGCACTACTTTCAAACAGATAGCTCTGCCAAAAGATTAATTGGCCATTTGTTTAAAATATGAGACACAACAATATTTGTCACAGCAAATTTTGTTAGAACAAACCTTGCCTTTATGAGTTGCCCTGTTATTATACTACTTTCAAACAGGTAGCTTTCCTAAAAGATTAATTGACCATTTGTTTGAAACTGTGACTATGGTAATAGCCTGTTTCAGGACTTACTGATACCTCATTAGGTAGGCAGTCTTTATTTTTTGAAAACTCTGACTTCATATACTGATCACACAAAACAACCTCTTTACAATTGTTTTGTCTGTGTTTTCTTGCTGTTGCACTGTAAAACCTTCAATAACAACAAGTGTGTTCTCACTAGAGACCAAATGCCATCTGATGACAGACCAGTTAGTCCTGAAACAGGTTATCATAGCAATCTCATCTTTTAAACAAATGGCCAAGTAACCTTTTGGTGAGACAATCTGAAAGTTTGCTCTGCTTTGAGAATTAAGTCCATTGCATAAATCTTGCTGGCTGCAAAAGCAGATTAAAGAACAAGATAGTCCTGCATGCATCTTATTATGAAAGAAATGTTGCCATTTTTTGCATGGCTAAAATGAGTATACTAGATTGCTTTATTAATATTTCTTGATTGTAATTTTTTTTTTTTTTTTTTTAGCATTTCTTAATTGGAGCCATAAAATCAATGTTAAGTGAATTTGTGTTAAGCGGGGGTGATTTATCCATAGACTATAATGTAAATAATTTTAACTGGTTGGCATAACCCATAAATTTTATGGTTAATTTTACGGCACCATTTCTCTATATAACCATATTAAATGTAGCATAAATAGTGTTTAAAGTTTAAATATATAAATTATGTGATAAAATATAAATATGGTATATATTCACTAAAATGCAAGGAAGCTTACCTTAAAATTATGCAGCTTTATATGTATACTGTATTTAACATGATTTACAGTAGCAGCTTGTGTAAATTTTCCACATAGTGTAAATCTAGCACTGTCCCAAATTGAGACTTTTTAGAATGTCTAATTTAGCAAAAAGTTTTTCCAAGGAATAGCTTTTCATCTTTTTCATGTTATTTTAGCTAGCTGACTGACTTGATCTCTTTGTGAAATAAACAAAAAGAGAAGTTGAAACTACCTATACGGTAAGCTAAAATCAATCACTTGGACACAAAATGCACATAAACAGTATGTAAACCAAAATTAAACTGAAAATAATATCGCTGAACCAATGCTACTGAGCACCTCAAAGCAACTCCCTATTAAGTAACAATAGTTCCTAAAGAAAAGTTTTATAAAGAATGCTTTAATAAATGCTTCAACTAATTAGAACCCTTCTCCCCCCACAAGCAGACATTCCCTTTTTGATAACACTACTGTGAGAGGTGATGTATAAAATGTATATTTTTGTAATACTTAAGAAATGGTGCAGTGACCGCTTCGGTATATTTTCCATCTGTATCGTTGAATGATGATAGTATTTTGCAGCCGTAGACACGCAGGAAACTGGCAGTGCGAACAACTACAATAAATAACACAGATGTAAGTTACCCATGGACACAAAATAACCTTTGGGGAAATACACAGCATTTCCTCAAATGTTATATTCTGTCCTGCACACCATTGTGCTGCATTGACTGAACAACATTTTCTGGTTCAACACAGCATTCCCAACTTGACCAACAATTCAGCCATTTTCTTGTTAAGTACAGTATCGGTTAAAAGTCAATTTAAATCAGAAAATATGTCCTTGAAGGCAAGTACATGTGAATTGCAGTTGATTAGAAAATTGAACCGAAGGATTATGTTTAAAAAATATATATTTGATGGGATCTCTTGGGCACCCAAACACCTCTTAATGGTAACTCTTCCCAAGGCATTTTGAGTGAAAAGTGCTATTCTGGGAAATATCACTTTGTGGGGGTGTCTGGGGAACAGAACTCTGTGGAAGGGTATCAAAATATACAGTGCTCTATAATGAACAAATGCAGAGTGAACTGCACTATAATGGAGGACAACTGTACAGTAGGCCCTTGTTATAATGTGGTTCGCTTTACACTGATTCGCTATAATGCTGGGCGCCGGAAAGGTCAGGGAATGATCACCGCATATTCCTGGAGCAATATGGCCTTAGTTGCTAATGCTCCTAAAAACCAAATAACAAACAAGCTATAATGCTGCTCTTAAATTAGAACCTGTATCTGACTGTAACACTGTCACAACTCACTATAATGCTCTTTTACCAGGGACAGATTGAATTGAATTGAATTTCATCTGATGTAGTTGATAGCATGAGAATGAATAGCAAAACAGCATTTTAACAGCATTAAAATGTTTCCCATGCTCAGTGAAATTTTCTCCCATGCTAATTTAATTGCAGTCCAGTGACTTGTTACATAGTTCTGAGATAAACAATTGAAAAAAATGATCAGGTTAAGGAATATGCAGTATTGCTTGTAATATTTGTGTTATATGCATTTATCCTAAGTCTAGTTATCACTCATTACAGTGATAGACATCGTCCGTAACTGACAGTTTACTTGAACATTGAATCATAATTAATGCAACACAGTTACATTTTCGAAGAATTAATAATTGCAGATAAGAATGAAAAAGCAACACTGTGTGATACGTGGTATGAAGACTTATCTTTTAATAAAAATTTACCATTTTACACTTTTCGAGAGACTGATTTTTAAGCAGTTCTGGTGTATGCCAAATATCTGTACAAGAGAAGTGATCTGGGTATTCAGTCCTCCCATCTACCCATCTATCTTTTGGCCACAAGTAGAGGGTGATTCTGCTCAGGGACTTCTCCCACTACCAGCAATGTAGAAGCATTTTGGCAAACTGATCAAAGACCTGTCTGTTATAAAAACATGCCTTAAATTAGATTTCGCAGATTTCTGTAAGCAGTTTTCCCGACATTATATTGCTATTTGTGTTTCCCAGTCACATTCTTGGAAATGCATTGTGACCTTTCATAAACTACAAAATCGCAACGTTCCTAGAGCAGTAGACGATACATGCCTAGAGGAATTATCCAACAGAGTTTCCTTTGGCAGCTTAAAAAGGGATATGAATCTCCCACCCACGGAACAGCTTTCTGTGTTGCTGATTAATGTCTTCCCTTTCTGTTAAAGCATTATCCTACAGTGAACAGGCACTAATTATTGACAAAATCACAACTTTCATAGTTGCTGATATAAGACATATCATACTTCCAATCACAAACCAGTTATAACTGCCATCACACACTGCCTGGTATCAAATCTAGCCATCTGCAGCTTAAAGCAAAAAATAGAGTGGAGTGAGCATACCCTACTAAACATTTGAATACTGAGGTGGTGATTTAGCTATTTAGTCTATTTCCTCCAGTACCATTTGACAGAACTTTGTCAGGAATACTGCCAACTTGATTATCAAGATGGATTGAATTTATTACTAGGTTAGCAATGTTTAAAACTTGTGTTATCAGTCTACATTCTAAAGCCTGTTGAAATTAGACCCTTATTGTTGATTTCAAGATGCTCGTGCCAGATTCCAGTGGTGATCCTTAGAGGAGCCATAGCTGTCTGTGTCCAGGCAAGGTGTACTTTTCAGAAGACTAAACAAATAGTAATAAACCGCCTTTATGAATTGTTGTCTTAATTCCAAGAAAAAGAGTATTAGCAATGGCCACATGGTGCAAGGAAGCCTATGGCTTATGCCGCAGGAGCCAAAAATAAAAGAATAACATTAATAAAAAGAGAATTTTAAAAAGTAATTAATGAAAGAGAGAAAATAGTCAATTTATGCATTTCCCTCCTCCCGTAGGTAACTATCCAGCTGACCTTTGAATTTCCCCAAACTGTCAGCCTCTACCACCCATGTAGGTAACTTATTTCAGTAATTTATAACTTGCTGACTAAAATAAAACCTCCTGCAATTCAATCTAAACATCTTACCTCTATAACTTGAATTTATGGCCCTTAGTTCTGTAAGCATTTATAACCATGAAAATTTCATCCTCATTCATTTGCTTATGCCTCTAAAGAGCCTTAAACACTTCAATCCAGTCTACTCTAAGGTGGTTAGTTTATAAGTTTAACAATGCAGATATTCAAAGTCTCCTCATGTGGACACCCTTTTGCCGATCTCACCAGGTGAGTACCCGTCTTTGGTCCCTTTCATGAAGCTCAGTGTCTTTCTTTAGGTGCGTTCTCCGTACTTGAACATAGTATTCCAAGTGTGGTCTAAAAACAGCCTTATATACTGGGATTATGGCAAATGTTGGATAAATCGTTAGGACACCATGAGCCTTCCTTGCAACCTGTCTGCAATGCTCGGAGAACTTCACGTCTGACCATATCATAACACCCAAGTCCCTTTCCTTCACTACTGGCTTTAGTTCAACTTCCACCAAGTGTATAAGTTATTTTGAGGATACTGTTCCCCAGGTGCAAAACCGGATTAAAGCATATCTGCCATTTTTATGACCATCCCTGAAGTCTAGCTAGGTTACTCTGAAGAATCAATTTGCTTGGTGGTGATCATTAACTACTCTACCAATCTTTACGTCATCTGAAAATTTTAGACATCACGCCCTCTATCCCTTCATTGATGTCATTAATGGAAATCAAAAACAATAGTGGTCCCAATACTGATCCTTGAGGAACCCCACTTCTTACATCAGCCCAATTTGAGGAATAACTATTTATCACAACCCTCGGCCTCCTACCTTGAAGCCATCCTACTATCCATCTAAGGATTTTCCTTGTGATTCCAACCTGTTTCACCTTATAAAGTAACTGTTCATGTGGGACTGGGTCAAATGCTTTGCTGAAATCCAAATAAACAATTTCGAAATTATTCCCTAGATCCAGCTCATGAGTGACCCTGTCAAAAGAGCTAACCAGATTTGTTAAACATGATTTTTCTTTTACAAAATCATACCGAGATTCCTTCAGAATTCCATTTCTGTCTAAATGATCCTGAATTCCACCTTTGATCATTGCCTCCATGATTTTCCCTGCTAGTGAAGTTACACCGACCGGTTGGTAATTTCTCACTTCACTCTTAGAACCGCCTTTATGTATTGGAGATACATTAGCATTTTTCCAATGCACGAAATTACTCCCGAGTGATACGTAAGAGAGATGCCAGATCAAATTATTTAGACTTTAATTTAGTGCATTTTATTGGATCAGTTGAATTAAGAAACTTAAGGATGATTTCATATATAGTTTATATAAATGTTTCAAACAGTTGCCTTTCAACAGGCAAGTCACATTTGTATGTAGGAGGAGATACTCAACCTCTTCTTATTTTCACAGCACGGCTGGCAAAATAAATTGGATGATCATTCATTGGTAGGACATTTTATTGACAGCATTGAAAACAGCTTGTAAGAGTCTGGTGTAGTAGTAGTGGTGGCATGTAATGCAAGAAAGCAAGTGTATGAGCTTATGCAGCATCAGCCAAAAAAAAAAAATCACACCATTCCCTTCAAATGCCTGTCCAGTTCCTCCTTAAATTTATTTAACCTGTCAACTTCCACAATGACAGATGGACATTTGTTCCAGCAATTAACCACCCGCTGACTAAAGGCAAATTTCCGTACATCTAAACAAGTGGAAGGATCCCATCAGAATTCAGTGTGCTCAACCCATTCAAGGCCGTATACACGTCAGTCAGATCACCGCACAGGTGCCTAGTCTCCAGCCACTGCAATTTGCAGAACTTAAGCTTCTCTTGGTAAGAGGATCCCTTCATTCCCCTCACCAATCTTGTTGCCCTTCTCTGTAAGCGGTCAAGCAAGTCTACATCCTTCCTAAAATGAGACCTCCATACCAGTACGCAGTACTCAAGGCGTGGCCTGACCATTGCCTTATACAGAGGGACAATCACCTCCTTTTCCCTGCTAGCAAAATTCCTATATATCATTGACAAAACCCCATGACCTTCGCTGGCAGCCTGTCTGCATTGCTCAGAAAACTTCATGTCTGACTGCACAATTACTCCCAGGTCTTTTTCATTTTCTACCACCTTAAGTGTAGTACCACACAGTTGGTACGTTTCTCTGGGGTTACTTCTACCCATGTGCAGTACTTTGCATTTGTCAAGGTTAAACTTCAGTTGCCACTTCTTAGCCCATCTGCCCAAATTTTCTAGATCCTGTTGCAGTAGCACACTGCTATTACTGTCATTAACAACCCTGCCAACCTTTGTATCATCTGCAAACTTCGATACTAAGTCTGATATACCTTCATCAATATCATTGATAAATACACAAAACAACAGTGGACCCAACACCGAATCCTGTGGGACTCCACTGATAACATTAATCCACGAAGAGCAACACTCATTAATTACCATCCTCTGTCTTCTCCCACTCAACCATCCTTTTATCCATTGTAGCAACTTTTTTTTTTTTTTTTTTATGTGAACCCCAAACACGAGAGGTATTAGAACCTATAGTACTTAGTACCGTGCTTGGGTTGGAGGTTGAGAAGACGAAAGAAGATATTTGTTGACGTTGGACTCGAACTTCTGTAGATTGTAATTTTCAGGAAATACATATGAAGGAAGGTTGTTCCAGAAAACGGCAGTTGAATGAATAAATGAGGAAGATGAAAAGTTGGTTCTGTGGGTTTGAAGTGGACAGTATATGGATGTTGGCTGGTGGCGGCACGTGTTCGGACTGTTTTGAAAGAGAGAGCAGGAATTATAGAAGCCAATTCAGAAGAACAGTGCCCATGGAAATATCTATAGAAGAGGAATGCAGCAGAAACAGTACGTCTATGAGAAAGCGAGTGGAGAGACTCTGTTAGAGATGAATCATTAATTAACCTAACTGCCCCCTTCTGAATGGAATTAAGAAGCCTGAGAGAGGTTTTGGGTGCACCACCCCAGTTGTGGGAACAATATTCCATGGCGGGGCAGATTTGCGATTTATACAGAGTGAGCAGCTGTTTGGAAGAAAAGTAACGCCAAGAGCGAAAGAGAAAACCAAGTTTTTTAGATGCAGAGGAAGCAATATTTGTAATGTGCTTGTGCCAAGAGAGATTAGAAGTCAGGGTAATCCCCAAAACAGATATATCATTTTGCCTAAAAATCGGAGTGTCACTAAAGATAAGCATAGGAGCAGAAGAATCCTTTTTGTGAGATATAAGACAAGATTGAGTTTTAGAAGGGTTGAAATCAACTAAGTTGTCTTTGCCCCACTGGAGAATTACCTGAAGATTGGCATTTAAGGAATTGGTAGCAGATTTTCGAGAAGTTGAAGCTGATTGAGCAGGACAAGGTTTCTCAAAATGAAAAGTGGAATGCAATGTGCTATCATCGGCAAAACTATGGATAGGATTTCCAGTTATTGGAAGAAGGTCATTAATGTACAAGAGGAAAAGAGTCGGGGAAAGAACTGAACCTTGGAGGACACCGGCATTAGTGGAGAAGTTAGAAGACAGAGAGCCATATACCATCACCCTCAGTGAGCGATCAGAGAGAAAACTGGATGACCAATTACTAAAAACAGTTGGCAAACCATAAGATGGAAGCTTGTTTAGAAGACCTTCATGCCAAACACGATCAAAAGCCTTTGAGATGTCAAGAGCAACTACTTGTGTTTCACCGAACCTTTCCATTGAATTAGTCCATAAATGGGTAACATAAGCCAGAATATCACCAGTGGATCGACAATGACAGAATCCATAATGGCGATCGTTGATCATATGGAAGGTTTCTAGGTAGTTTAAGAGTTGGCGGTTAATTGATTTCTCCATTACTTTAGAAAGAGTAGAAGTAATTGCAATGGGACGATAATTGGATGGGAGGGATGTGTCACCCTTTTAGGAACTGGCTGGATATGAGCAAATTTCCAAACAGAAGGAAAAACACCTTTGGAATAAGAAAGTGAAATAAGGCGGCAAAGAATAGGAGTAAGTTCAGGAGCACAGGTTTTGAGAACAAGTGGAGAAATACCATCAGCACCTGGAGCTTTCTTAGCATAAAGATTCATCAAAATCCTTTTGATGGAAGACCACAGGAGGCATTGAATGGAGCGTGTTGGGAATGGTGGCAGGTGTTTTTCCAAGATCATTAATACGTGAGCTGGAAGAAAAATGGGATGCTAGCAGGTCAGCTTTATCCATGGCTGAAGTGACAACAGAACCATCTGGTTTGGACAGAGGTGGGAGCAGAGATGGCCAAAAGTTGCGGCCAGTAGCTTTGGCAAGAGACCATAATGCTCGGCTACCATTAGGGCAAGAAGCAAGTTTTCTACTCTTAGCCTGTTCAAACCCTACTTTGGACTGATTAATAACTGCTTTACAATTGTTGCGAGCTTTGGCGTAGGCAGAAATTTTAACTGAAGAATTAGAAACAAGCCAATTACGATATGCAACATTCTTCTCTTGATCAGCCTTAGCACATTTATTGGAAAACCAAGGTTTAGTTAAAGGACAAGATTCTAAAGTGGAGTGTGGGATAAAGGATTCCATTCCTGCAAGAATAATTTCAATGACACGATCTGAGCACACATTGACATCAGAAGTTTTGAAACAGTAATCCGACCAAGGAAAAGAAGAAAAGAAGTCTCGCAGGTCATCCCATTTTGCATTCTTGTAATGCCAAACAACACGAGGTTGGTAATAGCCAATTAGATAAAGGTTCCATTGGTGAAGAGACGATCACCAAGTTGTGATCTGAAGTACCTAAAGTACCTCTCACTTTAACCGTGTACTTAGAAGGATTGTTTGTGAGAAAAAGATCAAGCGTATTGGCTGTATGATTAGGATTGTCCGGAATTCTTGTAGGTAAATGAACAATCTGTGCTAGGTCATTAGTAATTACAAAGGCCTCAGCATCTGAACCTGCTGGGTCGGTGTGACTAGAAAACGGAAGCCAGCTGCAGTTGTGAACATTAAAATCACCAAGGAAAATTACCTCACTGTTAGGAAAGTTGGACTGGAGGAAGTCAAGTTGCAAAGAGAGGAAGTCAAAGAGCTCCAAGTGATTGGTGGAGTTGGGAGAACGGTAGAGACAACAGATGAATTTGACACAGTGAGGTAGAGAGATTATAAGCCAGAGAAGATCAACGAGAGGAGATTCCAAATTTCCAAGTCTCTGACAGCAAATAATTTGGGCATCTGAGATGAGCAGAAGCTGAATCAACGGATAACTGAGATTCTGTCAGAAAAAGTACATTGGGTTTGGCAGACTGTAAGTGGAAATGGACATCATTGAGATTAGAATTGAGACCACGTATATTTGTGAAATGAATTAGGAAGTCATTGGGAGGTTTAGATCTTTTCGCAGATAAGCTCGCTCTATTATTTTGACAATTCATGGTGTATTCAATAGTAAGAAAAAGTGGGTGGGACATGCTGTATGAAGTAATGAAATTTTTGAATATGCCGTGCAGGTGGTAAGAATATACCCAGATCCTTGACATAACGTGGCCTCGACAATGCTCCCCGCATACACACCACTCAGACTCCCTCCAGTCACTATCTGGCAGAGTAGAGGTAGCAAGATTACACACTAGCTGATCCGGAAGCCTCCTAGAGAATTACCAATAGGTTCGGTCCAGTGTACTAACTAGCGGCCGGCCTGCAAACACCGTTTTAGAGCTGTACCCTCGAAATGTAAGGAATATTGGATCTCGCCACGACATTCATCATAACCTCAAAAGTCATCAATCATACTGCATGATGGAAGAGATAGGGAAGGGTTGACTGGAACTTAGCTCTAGAGACTAAACATGGGTTCCACCACTTCAAGCCTCCAATAAGCAAAGTGGTGGTATTTCACTGGTTGATGAGAGTCATCTACCACCTAGTACTGCCTGGTAACATAGAGGGGCAGCATTCCTCCATCTGGTGTGAGCGCCACACCTCGACCCCTGCTTACGTCGGTTCACACCTGGGTGTTCACCCACCACGTACTTGTGCATGGAGGTTATACCCATGATTACTAACAGTCCCACCATCGTGAAGGTGCAAGCAGGGGATTTTGCTGTCAGAGACCGTCCAGACTTCGCCGAAATTGGGTCCACTTGACTTGAGTGCCACCTGAATATAAGTTCCATCAGCGTTTTAGACTCCCAGCTATCAAGTACAGCTTGTCTGGCATATCTGAGAGAATGTCTGTGACAACCTCAATGACCAACTTATGCTTAATATCATTCTGCCCCAATTTGTACAATAGTCTTCCATGTGTAACAGTGTCAAAAGCTTTCCTGAAATCTAAATACAGTGAAACTTTCCTTTAACGGACAGCCATGGGGAACAAAAATTTGTCCGTTAGAGAGGTATTCGCTAACAAGAAGTCTGAGGGAGAAAAAAAAAAAGAAAGAAAGGAAAATCGTTAAACGTTTAATGTAAAATTAAATTAAAATATATACAGATTTTGCACGATATTTTTGTAAATAATATACATACAATTGTGCTAAGCATATTATGACTTTATCTTAAGAAAAATACATACAGTAATTTTCTTAAGCACCTTCTTCTGGCTGATACTTTTGTTTTCAGCATTTGTTTGGAGTGAAGAAACCATCAAAAGTCCTTCAGTATCTTCTTCAGCGGCGAAAAACATTTTTAAACGATTGATTTCTATGAGCGCTTCTTCTATTTTCATCGGTGGTTCGTTGTTAATATGTTCTTCGACAGAATGACCTCCTTCCATTTCTTCATCCTCATGAGGAACTTCTTGAACAATATCGGTGATAATGTTGTTGATATCTAGAGCACCATCCTCTGTAGTGAGGTTCAAGTCTATATCTTTGTAGCCAGGGTCACTTGTAGCGGAATTATCGTACATTATCAATAGATGAAGTTCTTGTTCTTCTTGGTGCTCCACATTGCTGTTCACAACTTCAATTTTTGTGTTTGAGAAGCCAGACTTTACAAAACAGTTCACGACAGTTTGTTTTCTAATTGCGTTTACTAAAGAGGAAATCCATTGAATCGCATCTAGGATGCTGAGTTTCTTTGCAAGGTCACTCGCACATGTTACATCGTTCATGTTTGCAATGAGATGTCTTAAAACACGTTTTCTGTAGTGAAGTTTAAAATTTTTTATTATCCCTTGATCCAAGGGTTGACACTCTGCAGATGTGTTTGGTGGCAGAAAAACGATTTGAATGTTGGACAATTCAATGTGTGGGTGAGATGCAGCATTATCCATGAAAAGAATAATTTTTCTGTTTTGACGAATCATGTTTTGGTTAAAGTGACTTATCCGTTTGCTCATGATATCTCGTGTCATCCACGCTTTTTTATTAGACTTCCAGTCAACATTCAAAAGATTCAACTTTATGCCCTTGAAACAACGAGGATTTTGTGGTTTTCCTATAACAAGAGGTTGTTCAAAATCTCCCAGCATATTTGTACACAATAGTACAGTCACGTGTTCCTTAGAAATTTTTCCGCCCTGGAACTTTTCGTTTTTTAGACTCATTGTTTTTTCAGGAAGAGCTTTAAAAAACAACCCTGTTTCGTCACAGTTGTAAATATCCTTAGCTTCAAAATGACAACATAAATCTTCCAATTTGATGGTCCACTCTGTTACAACCCTAGTATCAACAGATCCACCTTCACCACTTACGGTTTTCCAAGAAACTTTATGCCAAGTTTTGAACTTGTCTAGCCATCCCACAGAAGCTTTGAACTTATTTACTCCCATAGTTTTTGCAACCTCCCAAGCCTTTCCCCTAATAATAGGCCCATTAATGGGAATTTTTTTAGCACGTGTGCGACAAAACCACTCATACGTGACATTGTCAGTTTGAAGTCCAACAGTTTTCGGGAATGATTTTTGAACCTGATCATTTACGTGTTGCCAAAATTGTAAGTTTTACGCATGCCTTAAAATTCTTGAAAAAGGGTTTAGAACCGCGACATAAACCTTGATAAAATTCAGAGAATCGGAAATAGAAAATAAACACACGATTGAGGCAATACGTGGAAGAAACGTTCCTAGAAAAAAGGACCGTGAGCTCGCCCGTTGTCCGTTATTGGGAGATCAAATTAAGTGCTAATCTAAATGAAACAGTGCAGATTGCCTGTTCGCGTCCGTTAGAGAGAGTGCCCACTAGACAGAAGCTGAAAACACGTTAAAGCCAATAGAGGAGAGTTGGGGAATTTGAAAATGTCCATTAAAGAGAGGTGTCCGTTAGGAGAAGTTTCACTGTATATGATATCAAAATTATTTTTTGCATCCAGTTCCTTTGTAACCACATCATAATATCCTATCAAATTTGTCAGACAAGACTTTCCCCTTAACAAACCCATGCTGTGTCTGAATTATTGCTGCAGTCTTGTCTATGTGATCCTGCAATGTGATCCTGTGCCTAGTCTCCAGCCACTGCAATTTGCAGAACTTAAGCCTCTCTTGGTAAGAGGATCCCTTCATTCCCCTCACCAATCTTGTTGACCTTCTGTACACGCTCAAGCAAATCTACATCCTTCCTAAAATGAGGCCTCCAGACCTGTACGCAGTACTTAAGGCGTGGCCTGACCATTGCCTTATACAGAGGGACAATCACCTGCTTTACCTGCTAGCAAAATTCCTATATATCATTGACAAAACCCCATGACCTGCCCTGGCAGCCTGTCAGCATTGCTCAGAAAACTTCATATCTGACTGCACAATTACTTCCAGGTCTTTTTCATTTTCTACCACCTTAAGTGTAGTACCACACAGTTGGTATGTTTCTCTGGGGTTACTTCTACCCATATGCGCAGTACTTTGCATTTTTCAAGGTAAACTTCAGTTACCACTTCTTAGCCCATCTGCCCAAATTATCTAGATCCTGTTGCAGTAGCACACTGCCATTGCTGTCATTAACAACCCTGCAAGCCTTTGTATCATCTGCAAAATTCGACACTAAGCCTGATATACCTTCATCAATATCATTTAAAAGTTACTTCATCAAAGTAACTTTTAACTGTTTCAGGAATGGTTAATCCATTTGTGTGTGCATGCTGCCAGTTATTTAGCAGACAATAACTCTTCAATAACTTCTTCGTTTGCATAAGCTAATGTACATTTTGTAAATGCCAACAACAGTACATGTAAATTTCATTCATCAAGTTTTAAGGTAAATTTGCTCATCTTTTATTTTGTTAGGAAATGAAGGGAATTGCAGTTTGGAACTCAATTTCCTATCACATAGACATTGGTTTCTGCTGCAATCTTTTCTTCTGAGTTCAGTAGCATCTGTAATTTCAATTCTTTGTTCTGAACCATTCCAGACATATACTTCAGCTATTGAACATCGATTAACAGTTTAACTTCACACTGTGAAAACAAACTTTTCTCCTAATTTCTTTGGAGAAATGACTGAAATTACATATTAAAAAACATTACACTCTGTGTAAATTTTTGAGCAAAATGCTCAATAAGTTTATCGAAAATAGATAAAAAGTAAAAAAACTTTATCAGAAACATCAGAAACATTCTGCTAATCCAGCCATTGGGTTATTGGAATAACCCAAGGATTTCAAAACATCAACAAAATTGGCACATATAAATGGCAATTTTGTTGATGTAATTTCAAATCTCGAGTATGAGGGCAACCGTTAGTGACTGTCCAGGTGGCATCTTAGTAGACTTCACCGAGATACTGTGTGGGCAGTTACAATCATTGCAGTCAGGCTAACAAGATACGGTATGGCTTACTCATTAATGGTCATCTCCATATTCTAAACTTGGCAAGAATATTCATGGGATTTTCGAAAAGAAAAATAACATAAAATGGTTGGATTATTTGAATACATTTTTATTTATTTTCATTATTTTTGTCCAAAAACATAGAGTGAAATGCTTATTAATCTATAATTAGAATTGACATTTCTTCATTTGTTCTTTCTACTTTTGTTTAGAACAGTCTTCCACATGTACACTAATGAGCCAAAACATTATGACCACGTACCTAATATGATGTTGGCCCTCCACGTCAGCTAAAACAGCTCGTACCCGGTGAGGCATGGACACTACAAGATTTCTAAATGTGTCTTATGGTAAAAAAAGTAAAGTAAACTGCAGCCATTATCAACCCACTGCAGGATGCACGCCTCCTCAACAATTCCTGTTGAGGGAAATGGACCATAATCTGCCACGCTGGTCCAGTGCGGGTTGGCAGATCGACCGTATTTAGCAGTCAGGGGCTTGAACCCCAGTCTACTCAAGGAGCATGTGCTACTGCACTCCCGCTCCTGACTACTCGGCTATGGTGTCTTGTGGTGTCTGGTACCAACACATAACCAGCAGATCCTTTAACTCCTGTAATGTCTGTGGTTGAGATGCCGCAGATCGGAGTTGCTGTTCCAACACAAACCACAGATGCTCGATGGGATTGATGTCTGGAGAAATTTGGAGGCCAGGGCAATACCTGGAAGTCTTCCTCATGTTCCGTGAACCAGTCTCTAACAATTCGGGCAGTGTGGCATGGCACATTATCCTGCTGAAAGACGGCACTGCCGGAGGGGAAGACCGTTGCCACGAAAGGATGTATCTGGTCAGCAATGATGTTTAGGTAGGTGGTAGACATCAGAGTGCCCGGCACATGGATGATTGGACTCAGGGTATCCCAGCAGAACATTGCCCATAGCATGATGACACCACATGACAGCACTGGTGAACCATGGTTAGCACGGGCACTCGGAGTAGCCTGCGGCTGCGCAGCTCCAATTGCAGCAGGGTGTTGCCACGTACCTTCTGGGAGAGCCTTCGCTCACCTCAAGCACCGTTGAGCCGTGGTCATCCAACACCTCGCCTGCGGTTCATGGGTTCCCCTACTCAGACCACTTTCGGTAGGTACTAACTACGGCTGACCATTCCTATCTGAAGAACAAGAGTAACACTGATTAATGGTGCTCAGTATCAGGTGTTTTTTATACCGTGTCCCGACCCGCACACGTGCCATAGTTCACCTGCATTTGCTTCGATTTGCATAACGACTCGCTGGTCATAATGTTTTTGGCTCATCGGTGTATTTCCTGAAAATTGGTCTACAAAAATTCAAGTCCAATGCCAGCAAGTATCATCTATCTTCTCAATCCTTGAACCATACATGCATTATACCCTTAAGACATACAGATATTGTAGGTTCTAATATATATATAGTATTAATATTAGTAGTGGCAAATGATGAAAGAAAGCAAGCTTATAGAGCAACAGCCAAAAAAAAAACAAAAAAAAAACTACCCAACTCACCCATCTATCCCCTCCAAGAATTTGTCCAGTTCTTCCTTGATTTTATTGAAATTACCAATAAAATGAAATGAATGAAACTACCAATACTACACAACAACAAATGGAAATTTGTTCCAACAATCAACCACTTCTGACTAAAGACAAACTGCTGTTCATCTATCCTGCAACTATCCTTCCTCAAATTGAAGACTTGGCGCATAATAGCCTTCGGTGCCGATGCACCATAAAACTTCTAACAACCAACCAAGCATCCTCGTTTGAATTTATATCCCCTCGTATTCATTTCAGCAAGAGGAAGAATGCTATCAACATTAAGCTACTCAATCCATTCAAGCCCTTAAACACCTCAGTCAGACTCCTTGCAGGTGCCTAGTCTCCAGATTCTACAATTTACAGAACTTAAGCTTCTTTGGTAAGAGCACCCTTTTGTTCCTTTCGCCAGCCTTGTTGCCGTTCTCTGCACCCATTCCAGCAGATATGCATATTTCCTAAAATGAAGCCTCCAGACCTACATACAGTACTCAAGATGCAGCCTCACTAAGTACTTCTATAAAGGGATAATCACCTCCTTATCTGTGCTAGCAAAGTTCCTGTATATCATTGACAAAACCCCATGAGCTGTCCTGGCAGCTTGTCCGTACTGCTCAGAGAACTTCATATCTGAATAAACAATTACCCCAAGGTCTTTTTCCACTACACTGAGTGTAATGCTACATATATGGTATGTTAATTGTGGATTACTGCTACTCATGTGCAGCGCTTTGCATTTTTGTCAATGTTGAACTGTTTCATCATTGATGCTACATTACTCCTGTTTGTACAGTTGTATTTTATGTGCAGCAGTGTCAAAAGTCTTTATGAAATCCAAGTATACATTATCAAAATTATTTTTTCATCTATTTTCTTTGTTACTGCATCATAGTATCCAGTCAGATTGGTCACACAAGACTGCCCTATAACAAATGCATGCTATGACTGCCAGTAGAATTGTATTCATGTTTTGATGGTCCTACATTACTTTAATCAGTGACTCATTTATTTTCCTTGGACAGATGTTTAGCTAACAGGTCTGTAATTCATATCACCTTTTGATTCTCCTTTGTGAATTGGGAATATATTTGCACATCTCCAGTCCATACCGACCTCCCCTGAAACCAAGAATGCTCTCATAATTATGGCTAAGGGTTTGCTTATTTCTTTGCTGCCTCTTGTAATGTAATTGGATAACTCCCATCCATTCCAAGCACTTTGTGCTTAGCTTCAGCAATTTCTCTTCTAATTTCCTTTCAGTTATCACAAAATCATTTAGCTCCCCATTAGAGTTTGATAAATTTCTGGCATCCCCTTCCATGAAGAATTCTTATTTGTGAATAGATGCAAAATACGTATTCAATTTGTTAGCAACTGAGCAGGGTCATCAACATCATCTACTACTAATATCAAGTGATCTAATGTGATTCGACCCTTCTTTCTACTACTTTCTATTAATATAAGAAAAGAACCCTTTGCTGCTTTTCTTGGTGTTCTTTGCTAGAGACTTCTCTTAGTCTAACTTAACTTCCCTGACCTCTTTTGCAAATTGATAAGAGGCTAACAAAAATACCTGTCCAGCTGAGCCTTAAACTTATTTAGGCTTTCAACTTCCACGACAAGGGATGGAAGTCTGTTCCACCTACTAACCACCCGCTGGCTAAAGGCAAATTTCCGCACATCTATCCTACATCTGTCTTTCCTCAATTTGAATTTATGCCCTCTCAGGTGATTATTCTGAGCAAGAGGAAGAATCCCATCAGCATTGAGCATGCTCAAACCATTCAAGGCTTTGTACACCTCTATCAGATCACCTCGCTGGTGCCTAGTCTCCAAACACTGCAATTCGCAAAACTTAAGCCTTTCTTTGTAAGAGCACCCCTTTGTTCCATTCACTAATCTTGTTGCCCTTCTCTGTACTCGTTCCAGCAGCTCTACATCCTTCTTGAAATGAGGCCTCCAGACCTGTATACAGTACTCTAGGTGTGGCCTGACCATTGCCTTATACAATGGAATAATCACCTCCTTATCCCTGCTGGAAAAATTCCTGTATATCATTGACAATACACCATGAGCTACTCTTGCAGCCCGTCTGCACTGCTCAGAGAACTTCATATCTGCCTGCACAACCACCCCCAGGTCCCTTTCATTCTCTACCACTGTCAGTGTAGTACCACAGAGTTGATACGTTGCTCTGGGGTTGCTGTTTCCCATATGTAGTACTTTACATTTGTCAATGTTAAACTTCATTTGCCACCTCTCAGCCCATCTGCTCAACCTTTCCAGATCCTGTTGCAGCAGCTTAGTGTCAGTAGTGTCCTTGACAACCCTGTCAACCTTCGTATCGTCTGCAAACTTGGTCATTAAGCTTGATATACCATCATCAATATCATTTATAAATACAGAAAACAATAAAGGACCCAATACTGAACCCTGAGGGACTCCACTAATAACATTAGTCCACGATGAGCAGTGTCCACTGATTACCACTCTCTGTCTTCTTCCCCTCAACCACCCCTTTATCCATAGCAGCAATTTGCCTCCAATGCCACACTGCTCCAATTTGTGCAGCAGTCTTCCATGTGCAACAGTATCAAAAGCCTTTCTAAGATCCAAGTATATATCAAAGTTATTCCCTGCATCCAGTTCTTTTGTGACTGCATCATAGTATCCAATCAAATTGGTCAGGCAAGACTTCTCCTTAACAAAATCATACTGTGTCCGAGCTATAACTGAAGTCTTGTCTAGATGATCCTGCAGTGCTTCTTTAACCAGTGCCTCCATTAATTTTCGGGGAAAAGTTAAACTCACAGGTCTATAATTACTTGTGTCAGCCTTTGATCCTCCCTTGTGAATTGGGGTCATATTTGCACATCTCCAGTCCATGGGTACCTCCCCTCAGTCCAAGGAAGCTCTCATAATTATGGCTAATGGTTTGCTTACTTCCTTTGCTGCCTACTTTAATATAACTGGATAGATCCCATCCACCCCAGGTGCCTTTCTTGTGTTTATCTTCAACAATTTCTCCTCCACTTTACTCTCAGTTATTACAAGATTCTCTAGCTTACTGCTAGAGTTGAATACACCCTGGCAGTCCCCTCGCTGAATAACTCCTCATGTGTGAATGTCGATGCAAAATATTCATTTAGTTTGTTAGCTACCTGAGCAGGATCATCAACAGTTGACCCATCGATATCAAGTGGACCAATCTGATTCATCCCCTTCCTTCTAGAGTTTACATAAGTAAAGAACTCTTTGCTGTTTTTCTTCGCATCCCTTGCCAAGGATCTCTCGTAATCTGCCTTCGCCTGCCTAACCTCCTTTGTAACTTGGTTACAGTTCAACTTGTATCTATCATAGGCTTCTGTGTCACGTGTTAATTTGTATGTATCCCATGCATTTTTCTTCTCTGCCATATGCCTCATTAGTTCATCTGACATCCATTTAGGCCTAAACCTTGAACAATATTTCTTAGTTAGTATGTAAAGCCTAGTAGCTTGCAAGATAAGTTCTTTGAATGCTTCCCATTTTGAATTTGCTGTTGGTAACATCATCAGTTGATCCCACTGTATAGAATTTAAATACTGTCTCAGTCCATCGTAGTCGCCTTTACGGAAGCAATAACCCTTCCCTTTACCCCTAATGGTAGTTACCTCTTTGAGTAACTCCCACTTCAGAACACTGTGATCACTGCCACCCAGTGGTTCCTTTATCTGCAGATTCTTAATGCATGAAGAATCACTACTGATAATCAAATCAGGAGTATTACTCCCTCTAGTTGCCTCCCGAACATGCTGATATAGAAAACAATCATCCAATAAATCCACAAAAGCCTTGCTAGTGTGTGAGTGACCAGCCCCCAAATTCCAGTCAATATCTGGGAAATTAAAATCCTCCATTATAAGACTCTCTGATTTACTGGCTCACTCTATTTCTCTGTACAGTTTCTTATTATACTTATCAGAGTCATTAGGCCTATAGCACACTCCTACTCTCAATTTTGATCTCCCAATGCTTACGTCACACCAAACTGACTCGACACTGCACTGTCCAGTGATGTCGACTGACTTCACTTCCTTGGATTTTATGTGTTTCTTAACTAATAGCATAACCCCTCCTCCCTTCCTATTCTGTCTATCCTTTCTGTAGACATTGTACTCCCCAAATTCCAGTTCTGCATTCCTTATATCTGTGTGACACCACGTCTCTGAAATCCCAACAATATCTGCCTTTGATGTTTTGAGCAATACCTCAAATTCATCAAATTTATTTACTAAACTCCTAGCATTGGTGTACACGCAAGTATACATGCACCTGCTCTTCCTCTTAGCCTCCCTAACACAACCCATGTGTTTACTTGTACCCCCACGATTCCCAGCAGTCTCTGAAATATCCTGCATCTTATTTTCCAGGCTGCTGCTCATTCCAATAGAAGCAGTGCAAGAATCACTTTCTCCTCTGCCAGCGGCTACTGTTAATCTATTAGTCCTTGTATCCCCCTAATCTAGCAGTTTTCCGACCCACCTAACACTGCCTCGATAGTATCAGCAAACATTCTTGCACCCTTTCTATTTAAGTGTATCCCATCCCTATAGAAGCAGTCTCTCCTGTTAACAAGTACAGACCAGGCTGAAAAAAATTCTACCCCTTGAGCCCTGCACAATCTTTCCAGGGCCGAATTGATCGACAGGGCTCTCATCATATACTCCCTCCTATCGTGTCTGGGCAGAATTGCAGACACTTTCAAATTCAACCCTAGTTATTAATCAGTCCAAACTAGATTTCGAACAGGCTAAGAGTAGAAAACTTGCTTTTTGCCCTAATGGTAGCCGAGCATTCTGGTCTCTTGCCAAAGCTATTGGCCACAACTTTTGCCCATCTCTACTCCCACCTCTGTCAAAACCAGTTGGTTCTGTTGTCACTTCAGCCAAGGATAAAGTTGACCTGCTAGTATTCCATTTTTCTTCCAACTCATGTATTAATGATCTTGTTAAAACACCTCCCACCATTCCCAACACGCTCCATTCAATGCTTTATGTGGCCTTCCTTCAAAAGGATGTCAGAAGGATTTTGACGAATCTTGATGCTAAGAAAGCTCCGGGTCCTGATATTATTTCTCCACTTGTTCTCAAAACCTGTGCTCCATAACTTACTCCTATTCTTTGCCGCCTTTTTTCACTTTCTTATTCCAAAAGTGTTTTTCCTTCTGCTTGGAAATTTGCTCATATCCAGTCAGTTCCTAAAAAGGGTGACAAATCCCTCCCATCCAATTATCATCCCATTGCAATTACTTCTACCCTTTCTAAAGTAATGGAGAAATAAATTAACTGCCAACTCTTAAACTACCTATAATCCTTCCATCTGATCAACGATCGCCAGTATGGATTCAATCAGTGTTCATCCACTGGTAATATTCTGGCTTATGTTACCATTTATGGACAAATTCAATGGAAAAGTTCGGTGAAACACAAGCAGTTACTCTTGACATCTCAAAGGCTTTCAATCGTGTTTGGCATAAAGGTCTTCTAAACAAGCTTCCATCTAATGGTTTGCCAACTGTTTTTTGTAATTGGTTATCCAGTTTTCTCTCTGATCGCTCACTGAGGGTGATGGTAGATGGCTCTGTCTTCTAACTTCTCCACTAATGCTGGTGTCCCCCCAGGTTCATTTCTTTCCCCCCACTCTTTTCCTCTTGTATAATGACCTTCTTCCATTGACTGGAAATCCTATCCATAGTTTAGACAATGATAGAACATTGCATTCCACTTTCCATTTTGAGAAACCTTGTCCTGCTCAATCAGCTTCAACTTCTTGAATATCCGCTACCAATTTCTTAAATGTCGATCTCCATGTAATTCTCCAGTGGGGCAAAGACAACCTAGTTGATTTCAATCCTTCTAAAACTCAGTCTTGTCTTATATTTTGCAAAAAGGATTCTTCTGCTCCTATGCTTATCTTTGGTGACACTCCAATTTATAGGCAAAATGATTTATATCTTTTGGGGATTACCTTGACTTCTAATCTCTCTTGTCACGAGCACATTACAAATATTGCTTCCCCTGCATCTAAAAAACTTGGTTTTCCCGTTTGCTCTTGGCGTTACTTTTCTTCCAAACAGCTGTTCACTCTGCACAAATTGCAAATCTGCCTGACCATGGGATATTGTTCCCACATCTGGGCAGTGCCCCCAAAACCTCTCTCAGGCTTCTAGATTCCATTCCATTCCATTCAGAAGAGGGCAGTTAGGTTAATTAATGATTCATCTCTAACAGAGTCTCTGCACTCGCTGTCTCATAGACGTAATTTCTGCTGCATGCCTTTTCTACAGATACTTCCATGGGCACTGTTCTTCTGAATTGGCTTCTATAATGCCTTTTCTACAGATACTTCCATGGGCACTGTTCTTCTGAATTGGCTTCTATAATTCCCGCTCTCTCTTTAAAAACAGTCCAAACATGTGTCGCCAACAGCCAACGTCCATTTACTGTCCAACTAGGACCTAGTCGCAGAACCAACTTTTCATCTTCCTCGTTTATTCATTCAACTGCCGCTTTCTGGAAAAACCTTCCTTTGTACGTATTTCCCTAAAATTATAGTCTACAGAATTTCAAGTCAACAGATATCTTCTTTCGTCTTCTCAACCTCCAACCCAAGCACGGTACTAAGAACTATAGGTTCTAATACCTCTCGTGTTTGGGGTTTTCATAAAAAAAAAAAAAAAAACCACTTACCCTTAATACCATACTGCTCCAATTTGTATAGTAATCGTCCATGTGCAACAGTGTCAAAAGCTTTCCTGAAATCCAAGTACATGATATCAAAATTATTTTTTGCATCCAGTTCCTTTGTAACCACATCGTAGTATCCAATCAACTTTGTCAGACAAGACTTTCCCTTAACAAACCCATGCTGTGTCTGAATTATTACTGCAGTCTTGTCTAAGATGATTCTGCAATGCATCTTTAACCAGTGACTCCATTATTTTCCCCAGAACAGAAGTTAAACTAACTGGTCTGTAATTACTCATGTCACCCTTAAAACATTGTCACAGTGTTCACTGTTTCTTGACAATTATATTTATCCCTGCAGCTAACTTCATCAGTTTGTTGATTACCCACATTGATGTAGGCCTGGAAAAATAACTCTTTAAATGTATAAAAAGATGAGTAGCTTTTAAAATTAATTCTTTGCACATTTTTACATTTAGATGTTTCCAATTTTTCATTCAAATGTTCCCAATAAAATTCCAGTGAAGCCTCGGGTCTCATAATTTCCTTTGCAGAAAAGAAGGTAATCTCTTTAGATATGTTCTTCACAAATATGTTATGACCACTACCTCCTAATGGTTCTTTAATGAAAAATTTTCAATATTATAAGTTGAAACTTTAGGAAAAATGAGGTCGAGAATATTGTTTCCTTATATGGCTTCTGTATTATATTGATATAATAAGCAGTCATCTAATCAGTCCAGAAATATTTTGTTACTCTTATGCCACCATCCATAAGTTCGTCAGTCTCTCTTTTGAAAATTATAGTTACCCCATGATAATACAATGTTGAAATCTGCTCATTCACCCCATTTGTCTTCATAAAGTGTCATACACTTATTATTCTCATTTAGCAGTTCTTGCCTATCAGATATTATTCTTGTTGAATCAGTGCTTTATAATTAAAAACATGTAATTAAATGTTTGTCTTTCCTTAATGCCTTTTGCCATGGCTTTCCTTAATACTTTGTACTTAACATACTCATATTCTGCATCCATAATATCAGAATGCCATCATTTGTCTGATATTCTTATGTCAGCATTTGTTGTTTCAATGATCTCAAAGATTCATCAAATTTAACTGTACTCCTAGTATTAATATACAAACATATCTCAGTCTGACGTTTTATGTTCTCTTATTGACCATATTGCATTCTGTGTATTTGTTTGACTGCTTTCCCCATGAATTTTTCCATTTGGATATATTATGTAGTTCTAACTTACTGAAAAACTGTTTAGTAATTCCTTATTACTTTCCATAGGAAATTACTCTTTCTGTGGTCCTGTAGCCAGTACTAGCTCTTTTGCTGTCATAATGTTATAAGAATCCCCAACAGCCCTGTACTCTGCTTATTCCTTTTTAAATGATAGCTTGTTCCAATAGGACGGTACAAAATAGCTCAAGATTCAGATCTATCTCCGTTTTTAGTGGTTTTAAAATTATTAGTCTGTCTTGCCACCACATACGTACGCACATTAACAGTTTCTCAAAAAACCTAATGTGGACCCACTACCATCAGCAAATGTTTTTGCACTAAAGTGTACTTTATCTCTTCAAAAGCAGTCTCCCTTCTGTCAAGAAATTACAGAGATGGATAAAATTTTTCTATTGTGAAAAAAAATGTTATTCATTGAGCCTTATACAGTCTCTCCAGGATGGAATGGAATTAGACAAGACTTGAGCCTTAATTCTCTCCTGTCATACTTCTGCAAAATTCTATTCACATTGAATCCTAATGCTTGACTTTTTCTCAGTATTGCATTATAATTATGAAGTAGGCTTCATGTTTACATTTTTAATGTTATTAATATAATGTGACATCAACATTTTAATCTTATTTTTTAAACCTTTATAAAGAGCTTGCTAATTTGTTGTAACTGACAATATTCATGCTGATGTCCTCATTCTGATTTTTCTGTTTTTTTTTCTTAGATCTCTCTGGATTGACTTTACAGCCTTCAGGTAAGATAATGTAAAACTGTTATTAATCTTTAATGCCAAGTAATTCACAGGAAAATGTTTTAGATACCATGTTTTTCTATTTTGATGTCATTAATAATGATATATGATGGAAACCACTTAACACAGGAACACGTAACATAAAATATGAGTACAAAAATAATTTTTTGGTCCTAAAAAAAGAAAATCAATGTAGAATTCCTCAGATAACTCAATTTTAGTTGAGACAATGTTTTCTCATCTACCTTTTGGCTCCTTTTTCATAGGCAGCTATGCAGAGTATTATCGTGATCAGTGTCAATGAGAAACTGTTCTTTTCCATTGGTGATTGGTGTAATAAAACAGCTGCAGGGATTTTCCTTTCTCTCTCTGTGGCCTCCATCACCAAACGTTATCATTCTGGATATATTTGCCACATTAAATATATCTCTGGAACTACCATCCCTGTATTCGTTATCATCATTATGATTTTTGCGTTTCTTCCACCATGCTAACTGGTTAAATAATAATTTCCTACAAGCAGATCTTTGTTTGTAGGAAATTATCTTTGGAGTGAAACCATTTGCATTTGAATCAGTGTACAGTCTTCCTTATTCATTTAAACCATTTTAAATTGTATGGGTTTATTAATTTAGTAATCTTTATAAAAAATATAAAATTATGCAAAGTGAAACTTCAGTTCAGCTGTAATCCTGGTTGGTTGAATAATTCGTGAGGAATGGAATTGTTTTAAAGTTTGTTTGTTCTGTGAATCAAAAGAAATTTCTGCTGATATCTCTATTTTCAGGAGAAACTTTGTTCCTCTTCCATATAAAATGCTTATTCAATGCATTTACCCAATCATTTAAAATATGTATAGAGGATCCAAGCCACTTTATTTGCTGCACATTCTTAAAACACTGAATATTTTAAAAATTTTGCTGATAGCAAAGAGGGACAGTTTTTCAGAACTAGCAAACTGCATGCTACCATCACAGTTCTTTTAATTTTTCCCATCAGTATGCTTCTTGCCCTTAAAAGCCATAATTGTTTTCTGGAAGGCATTGTTGGGGGGGGGGGACCCAGTTTCATTGGCAGTGAAAATTCTTTAGCCACAATATCATGCATGAAGCTGTCAAAAAGGGATTTTGCTTCTGGATTATTAAAGCATATTAGCTTCTAATCTCATAAATAAATTTCATGTTTAAGCCCATGATAGCCACAGAAATAGAAGAGCATAGTCAGTTGTTTACACAGATAACACCATAATGCCTCAAACACATGAAATTATGTATTTGTCACAATATACATATATATATGTGTGTATATATATATATATTGGAAATATGGTAATAAAGTTTTAGTGTACTTGATTACATTTTAAATGTATTTATTTAATGAAGAAACACACTGCACTGCATTGAATAAAAATAAATTAATTTAATCAATTCTAAGCACTTAATAGTAGGGATAATAGAGACCTTGAGATCACTCAGAATCTGCACTTGTACTCAAGGGGAGTGCAAGGAGGATAAATAGCTTTTATGCCTCTCCCTATCAGGTCAGTAATCCCTCAATTGGCCCCAAAGGGCAACAGAAGCCTAAAACAAATCCTTAAGATCTTATCTTAATTATCATCTGAATCTTCTGTGGATTCCTCCTAGCAGCAGTTATAGAAAGCTTGCATGGTAAACCTGAAATCTTGCACCAGTTCCCGAATTAAATGATCACCCCCTCGTATTTTTAATTCAGTCTGCAATCTTATAACAAGATTGAACTAGGCTCCATTATTCACCAAAGAAGAAGTGGAAAAATTGACTCAATGATTCTGTATCATATTGTTGAAATAAACAGAATATATCTCATTCAACATTATTTGTTGCCTAACCACTTTCCTAAAGTGGTTAAGAAAAATGAAAGAATGGAAGGGAATATAACCTATGCAAGAAAAATGAAAGAATGGAGGGGAATATAACCCTTTCGTGTGTGTGTGTGTGTGTGTGTGTGTGTGTGTGTAGATATATGTTGTATCAAGGACATATGCCCTTATGATTAACAGTGGGCATAAAAACGATAGCATGCCCATGATTATGGATCGTGCTATCAAGAACATGTGCCCTTGTGGTTAACAATGGTCATAAAAGTGATCATCAGTTTTATGTCATTTCAGTTATATAAATGGTGAAGAATGGCAAAAAAAAAAGTGCATATGCATGTGTAGAGAGAGAGAGAGAGAATGAATGCCATGTATTGAAATCCACACATCAGTGTTAGCAGTATATTGTTTCCAATGTAACAATAATAAATATGAGGTGTGATTAAAAAGTTTGGCACCAATTTTTTGCTTTGAAATTGCAGCATTATTGCAACTTGTCACAACATGTTTGTTGACTTATTAGACATAGTTTGTTTGTTTGTTTTGTTATTTGGTTTTTAGGAGCATTAGCAACTAAGGCCATATTGCTCCGTGGATATGCGGTGGTCATTCCCTGACCTTTCCGCATCCTCCGTATTTGGTGGTGATGGGCTCGAACCCCTGTCTAATCAAGAAGCGTGTGCTACGTACTACTGCTCCTTCCCACCTGGCTACGGAGGTGCTTAGACATAGTAATCACCAATCACCCATTTATCTGCATTCAGTCTGAAAATTAGTGCACATTAAATTCAAAAACTGTTCAAAGACATTTGAACAGATTTTGAAATTTAAAGCAGACCACTTATCCATCAAAAGTGGGCCTTGCTTTGGTTGCCCTTCAGCTTCAAAATGAATGATTCAATTTCTCGTGTTTGTGATCTGGTTGGAAGTGATTGCAATTTAACTATAGTTAAATATCGATTATGGATATAGCTATCCATGAAGTTGCTAATGAAATTGGTATTTCTTATGGGATTTGTGATTACTTATTGTCATTAATATGCTGAATAATCATAGTGTACAGCAAATTACATAATTTGCAATGTAATTATTGTAAAATTTAAAAAACAATTTCCAAACAACTTAGTTTTACATTCTGCCAGTGGTGGATCTAGGAAGGACCGATTAGCCCCCCTTCAAAATCCTGGATATTGAAACAAATACTTTGAGCTTATTCAGTTACTGTCAAATTGCACATATCCCCATTGTTATATTGCCTCTCCTAGAAAAGCTGTCGGAATCTGCCATTGTTGCCTGCTTCATCTCTCTCTCTTTCCCCCCCTTCCTAATTTGTTAGTCAGAACAGCACACTTGCATCTCTTATGATAATGTAAAATTGTGTTAGTTGTAAATTATAACTTTTATTTTTATTGTTCGCATTTACACTGTTCATAATTCTTAGGAAACAAAAGGCACGAATCAAGTTTGCAATAATAGATATCTTAAATTCACATAAAATGTTAACATTATTAATATAAGTTGAAATTTATATTTTGTCTTTTGAGTTTAAATGGGATTTCTGTATTTCTTATATATAGGTGACGGTCAACTTGTGAAGAATGAATTTGGTGATATGGACTGTGGTCCTAGTGGTCTTCAGACTATTCAGCATACTCCTCAAACTGTTCAGCACCATCCACCTCAGTCTCAGACAGATTCCTTTGGGAGACCAATTCTACCTCCACCCCCTCCTCCACCTCCTCCGCCTCCTCCAGGTAATAATATAATTTACATTAGTAGTAATATTGATAATGTAATGCAAGAAAGCAAAACTTGTGCGACATGTGTCTGTCTGTCTTACAGAAGTTTACATGATTAATTATGTTTTTAGGAACAGTTGGCATTTCAAATATCCAACTTTCTCAGCCTGCTCAACAGCCAATTGGAGTGTGTCAGCAGCAGACTCAACCACCACCACCACCACCACAGCAGCAGCAACAGCAGCAACCTCCCCCTACATCAGTTCCTGGAACATCAGCTACGGCGGTTGCACAAATAGCTAATCAACCACAAGGGTTCTTTGCCCAGGGACAGGAATCACCTACTGTGGGCTCAAGTACGGAATGTAAATTTTATATATGTGTATATGTATATATATGTGTGTTTTTTTTTTTTTTTTTAATTTCATCTTTAAAAAAATTTTTGGAAATATTTTGAGATCCTAATCAAAATGTGAATTGGGCAAGATTTTTGGAACATTCTTGTACTAGATTTTATTAATAAATAATTGTAATTTTAGAGTGGCGATGGGATGTACATTAAGATGTACAGAAGATGGCAGTTAACCCATTAGTGCCGAGCGTACTCATATGGGAATGCTAATTCAAAATGTTATTATTTTGAAACTGTCGCATTTCCATGAAATATTTCTCTATATTGTTTATAAATATCAGGAAATGATTCATATACTGCTGTCAGTGCCAGATGCCTTCAGTACTGATCTTGTAGCCATTGCAAGAGGCTGATTTATTTTTCTAGTAACTCACGGAAGTTATCATAAAAAATTTTTTTAATACAGAGAGTTTTTTCGTTGTCTTTGTTTTACAATCAAATTTAGAGACACAATATATGCTGTAAGTAGGAACAAATTTTCATTTATTACATTTTTTCTAGTTATTTTTATTTTATTTTATATTTTTGTTTATATCTCTCCGTCCTCAAATGGGGACACTATGCCGTTACTGTATATGTTTTATTTTTGTTTACAGTGAATCATAAACTGGGCAATAATGGAACTGAAGATTTTTTTATGGCAAGAAGAAATACACCATACTTGAGGAAGCTATTGGATACACTGTAAATCAAGAATCTAATGATATGAGGTTTTTGAAATTTGCATATTACCTCCAAATTTGGAAGAGTTGACAGATTTTGAAGAGTTTGATGATGATATTTTACAGGACCTTAATTCATTTCCAAAGGAAATTCCTGGTTCTATAAAAATTTTTCATTTGAAAATACCAATGAAGAAGATGTTTTACCCCCAGGAGAAGATGATGTTCCAGAAGATAAAACTGGTAGTGATTCAACAGTATATCTTGATTTCAAAAAAGCAAAATAGCTGAAGAGACATCCAGAATATGCACCTTTTGGAACAAATGAACATTGGTTTACAAGTCAGTTAGATGCTGTGAAAAATGACTTAAAAGATTTGTCCCCACCCAAAATATTCGAAAAACATTTTAGTGATGAAATCTTAGACTGTATATGCGAACAAACAGTAATATATGCTCAACAAAAAAACAATCATGAATTTATTATCACCAACAAAGAAATGTGAAGTTTTATTGCAATATTGCTTTTGACAACATCACAATCTTCCTCAAGATAGAATGTATTGGTCACTGGATGAGGACTTGCATGTCTCGTGCATTTAAAATGCCATGTCAAATGATCGATATCTAGGAATAAAGAGATTTGTACATCTGGCCAATAATGATGAAATTGGAAATTGTCAAGATTGAATGTACAAAGTTAGGCCAATAATGAATATGCTCATAAAACAATTTTGCCAGTGGGGTTTTTTCACAAGGAACTGTCAATAGACGAGTCAATGGTGAAGTATTTTGGACATAATCCAGCCAAACAATTTATCAAGGGGAAACCAGACAAAACCTCACAAAATATTATTGTGAGGTTCGGTTACAGAATTTGGATGGTAAGTAGTAAGTTCTGGATATTGCTACGCTTTTGATGTCTATTGCAGAAAACCAACTAAAAAAACCAAAAATGTGAAGAGTATACCTGTAGGTACAAGAGTGGTTATTGATTTATCGGAACACATGCCGGATCCATCAACTGCGTAGTTTTCCTCGACAATTATTTTACAACGTACTCATTGATATTTTTGAAAAAGAAGAAAATGAGAGCTACAGGAACTGTTGAGGGACAACTGAGTTCAGCACTGTTCTATTATGGTATCTAAAAAAATAGAAAGAGGTACTTATGACTATAGATTTTATGTCTCCAGTAGCATAATGGAAAGATAAAAATGTATGTTCTATTCTAGCCAATTATGATTTTGTTGAACCATTACAATACTTAAAATGTTGGTGAAAAACTGCAAAAGCTAAGGTCAACGTAGAACAACCTGTATCATTTGCATCGTACAATAGGGAATGGGTGGTGTATTTACCCATGACCAGTGTATATATTTGTACATCATTTCTTGCCTCTTATCACTATCCTGTACAAATATATGCCAATGTATATATTTGTACAGGATAGTGATAAGAGGCAAGAAATGATGGGGGTCCTTTTTATATACATGTTAGATATGACCATCACTAATGCATGGAAGTTGCACCAAATTACAGCAGAGATGAAAATGAATCAATTAGATTTTTGTCGAAACATCGTACAAAGTTATTTGAAAGATGCTGCATCAGCAAGAAGCAAAAAGCCGGAAGTTCCATGAAAATTAGTGAAGGCCATCATTTTCCAGAAAAACTTGATAGACAAAATGTTGTGTTTGTCATATGAAAGCTAGGTGGTCATTTAAGATTTATCAGAAAATAATGTGCATTGAAAAAGGCTGCTTTGAAAAATACCACTTATCAGCCTAATGTCCCCATTTGAGGATGCCTGTTTTTCTAAAAAAAATTAAATATATTTTCTTGGAAATTTTGGTATTGTTTGTTTCCTTGACCTATAATCTCACCATATTGAACAAAATGAGTTTTGATAGGTAGTTTTTTCATGGGCGTAATGGGTTAAATAAATAAAATGGATTTAGGGCTGAAAGCCTCAAGAGTATGGGAAATTTATTAGATGAACAAGTTAGTGCAAAGCATCATTTTAGTTTGTAGTAGATTACTGAAGTAGGTGAAATTGCATAATTTTTGTTATATCTCATATTGTGAGTGCCTTCACAAGTTGCCTGTTATTGCATTATCTCAAATAAGCAATGCTTTCCCAGTAGAGAAGACTAATGTTACTTATTCTTGGCGTACACCACCTAGATCAGTGGTCTCAACTCAAATTGCATGCGGGCCGAATGCACGATCTGAAAGCAGCTGACAGGCCGTACGTTAGTTTGTCTCCATCTATATAGCAACATGAACTGCGCAGCTGTGCATCCAGCTAACCAACTAGTGACTGACTCAAGGAAAATATATATCAGAAGTACCAACTCAATAGAAAAAATCGGAAACACCAGAATACTGAAGCGCCACCAACTGTCGGCTGGCGAACTAAATTTACTGATTGTATCGACGTGGGAAGTTCTCCCACCTTACCCCAGTCATGTGGCCTGGTATACAAGCATACAATGACAAAGACAAAGCCCCAACCTATTCATTCCATCTCTTTTTCCTTCAATAGCAGCAGTCGCACACATAAGCTCAGTCCATATCTCTATGTCTCTAAAATTATAAGCACCGTATTTACAACAAATACATAATTGAAATGTATTCGCGGGCCGTGTAAAATTGCTTTGGGAGCCGGATGCGGCCCGCCAGTTTGAGACCACTGACCTAGATGACACCATTTCGAAACTTGTTGGGTTTCGTCAATGGGTGTGTAGGTACCCCAGTGATACAACCCGGTTATGAAGTTTAACTCCACAGTATGAGTGTGCTAGATGTAATAGTAAAGTACTTAAAAGGGTTTAGCTGAAAGCCTCAGACTATGGAAAATTTACTAGACGAACAGATTAGTGCAACATCTCATACTGTGAGATGTAACTTGTTCATCTAGCAAATGTCCTGTAGCTTTATCTTTCTTTACCTTTTTAGTACTTCACTATTGCACACTGGCTGGCATCTCTCATATTGTGGAGTTAGACTTCACAGTTAGGTTAGTATTAGTAATGACCGCATGGTGCAAGGAAGCGAAAGGCTTATGCTGCACTAGCCAAAAAATGAAATGAAATAAAATAAATAAATAATTAATAAATAATAATAAGAGAAAAGGAAATAACAACCTATGCATTTCCCTTCTCCCATAGGCAACTATCCAGCTGATCTTTGAATTTCCCCAAACTGTCAGCCTTTGCTACCCATGTAGGTAACTTATTCCAATAATTTATAACTCGCTGGCTAAAATTAAACTTCCTGCAATCCATTCTAAATGTCTCTCCCTGTAACTTGAATTTATGGTCCCTGGTTTTAGAATCATTCATAACCACGAATATTTCATTCTCATTCATTTTACTATTGCCTCTCAGAGCCTTAAACACCTCAATCTCAATGAGTGACAACCAGTCACAATGAGTGACTGGGTTGTCACTCATTGGTTTAAATTTTGATAATAATTTTATTCTAATTATAGTGCTGGGGTACCTATCTGTCCACTGATGAGAAGCCAACAATCTTCGAAATGGTGCCATCTGAGTGTTGGTATCTGTCGAGAATAAATAATATTCTTTGTGGATACCATTGAGAATAAGTAACATTAGTCTTCTCTACTGGGGAAGCGTTCCTTATTTGAGGTAGTGCAATATAACAGACTTTGACTTTCCTCCTTGAGTAATGCTTGAACTCCCAAAACTAATATAAATTTACATGGTGCAGGGAATCTTCCCTTTTGAGTAATTGCGCAAATATCCAAAATATACTGCCATTTGTGTATAGAAATAACTCGAAATATTTATGTGGGGGGGGGGGGTCCAGAGTTCTGTTACTCCGATTTTAATGGAATTTTGGATGGCTTGACAGATGTTTCTGAAAGGCCCAGATGTAAAATTTCACGAAATCTGTCCATTAGGAGTACATACATATGGACATTGTAAATGCTTTACACATTTGCAAATATTTATAAATTATTCCCGTCACACACTTAAACTTCTAATTTCAGTTGATAACAGATTCCTGTTATATACTAATTTCTGGTTAATCCTTTCAGCAATGAGTTTGTCTCATGAAGTGGAATCTTTGTGAATCTTTAATAGCAGCAGGCTCTGTGGAATGAGTTTTTTTATGAAACTTTATACATAAATGCTTTAAAATGTTAATATATCCTTATTTTGACTTTATTGCCCAGCACTATAATTAGAATAAAATTATTATCAAAATTTAAACCAGGAATAAAAAAAAACATGGAAACCTTTATAAAAAAATAAAATTTAAATAAAGTCCATCATTATTTTTTTGATGGAAAAATATCCCCTACATCTATTTATGTATTATTTGCTGAATCAAATAATACATAAATTTGATGAATCAAATAATATACATACATAATACATTTCTTTGGAATTCTTCATATTTGGCTTTTGTAAACTCAAATCAGACAATGAGGTCAATAAGTATCATCTGCCATATTTCCCAATTTTCAAACCTATTTTTGTGCTGCTGTTTATTATGTCTGTGTCTGCCATTAGTTGGAATGACAGATAAGGGATGGCAGCATGTAATAGATGAATTTCAAGACAGTTTGTATGTTTAACAGACTTTGTTTAAAGTTACCTACAAAACATAATTTGCATACCTTTACACCGGAGCTCACATACAAAACATAGATCTGTATGTATAGTGAGTATATATATGATTATAAGTGAGTACATAAAGATTTTCTTTATGTACTCACTTATAATCTCTATCCATAATAAAAATAATCATCACAGTCGAACAGTAGTATATAAATTAAATGTAGTTGTTGTGGTATCTTGCATGTGAGTTATGTGATGTAAATTCATGTCTTTCTTTTCTCATATACTATACTTTAACTTGAAATGTGTCTTGCCTCTTTTCTTGTGAATTTATCAGATATTGAATTCATTTTGAGAGAATTTATCAGATATTGCATTTATCCAACTTGCAGCATTTCATGCTGCAAAAAACATGTCCACAACTGTGGATCCTAGAAATTTTTGTAGCTACTGACCTACAAAAGTGGAAAGAGGCAAGTCAAGCTATGTTGTGGTATATGCTGAAGCAAGCCATTCCTTGCTTCAGCAAGGGAATGGCTTGCTTCGTAACTTCCTTCTCCAACCATGTAACATCCTTCTGCAACCTTCTCTCTAGAGCATTGCCTTTTGCTAATTTTTTTTTTTTTTTGTGTGTATTATGAATTATTACTATTTACTAATACTTCTGAAATGTAATGTAAAATTTGATTTTTTTTTTTTAGTTAATGGAAATACTACTATTGAAGCTCTTTCATCACATCTGCAACAAAATGGAATGAATGGACTTGGTTCAACCCAGCCACCTGCATCTCAGCCATTTACTAATAATAGTAAGTAATATGATATTATTTAATTTTTAATTTCTAGTAACTCTTTGATTGCCCTGAATTTGCATTGGCAAAATTTTACATGCTTTCATTGCTACTAATGCAGTGTTTGCCACATATTATTTTATTTCTATAAGCTCCATTCCTTTGTGATTAAAACTGTTACAGTGGTGCTAAAACACTGAAAAACTGAAGGGTTTGAAAAAGTCATAACTTGTTCATTTTTAATCTTTTTTATTTTCTTTTTTTACAGGTTATAGAGCATCCCTTGGAGATTAAAATGGCTACGTATGATGTCCAGCAATGAGTAAAACTCGTTGGGTTTTCCTATTCCAGTGAAAGATCAATTATTGAAACTCAGAAAAAATACCGGCAACATTTTAAAGTCCTCCTAGCAGTAACATGATTTGGAACCTAATTGCCCGGTTTGAAAGAACTGGATCAGTCGGCAATCTTCCAGGAAGAGGTCCTGTGCGCACTGACGCAGCGGTGGAAACTGTACGGCAAAGTGTCCTTGAGGATCCAACTGCCTCTACCCGTCGTCGCTCTGGTCAACTAGGCATTGCCAGAACATCACTTCAGAAGATTCTGAAAGGGTGGTCAGTCTTTCAGTGGCCACATTTTAATCTCCAAGGGATGCTCTATAACCTGTAAAAAAATAAAATAAAAAGATTAAAAATGAACAAGTTATGACTTTTTCAAACCCTTCAGTCTTTCAGTGGCCACCCTATATGAAGGATTTTCAAGTTTTGGTAGTTAATGACTTTAAGTGAGAATGTTATTGATAATACTGTTTACTTTAAATTTCACATGTAAACGAAAAGAAAGTTGCAGGTATCAGTAATATTGGTGTTGTTGCTGCTGCAAAGAGTGGAAGCTGCAACTTGACATGTGATTGCTTAGATTTTCTTTCATAACTCATGACTTTTACTGTCAAAACACTGGTATAATTTTGAACTTTCTTGGTGGAAGTAGGGAACTTGAAAGCTTGGTCCAGAATCTTGTGCAAATGGTTATAATGGAATCAAGTGACTAAAGGTATTCCCTAGCTGATCGCAGGGATTAGGGACTATTGGATCCTCAGCGAGAAAAAACATGAACAGCAAATACTTGAAGTAATGAGAAAAGAGGTGGTTATGTTCCTGGGAGTGAAAATAACACAATCATAATTTTTAAACACTAGAAATAGGAAGAATTAGAAGTGTAAGTTATGTGTATAAAATACTGTGTTTACTTTATCAAAGAAGACAGCATGCATACTGCAGCTTTAACCTCATCAGAACAAACACTTATCCAAATGTTATTCTAAAATCCTCAGCTTTTTGATGTAACAAATAGTTGATATTAGCACCATACTTATGCAGAATTGAGTAAGCACTATTTTTGCTATATTAATTTACCCCTAATATGAATTTTGTTTTTCTAATGTCTTAACTTTGTGCTGTCTCTTTCAGAAGAACCACTTTCACTAATATTTTTCTTTTGTAATGACTGAACATCACTGTAGCCAAACAAAACATTCCTTTTGAAAATATTATGTCAGGTGATTTCCAGGCAAGTGAATTTATAATACAATCCATTATTTATACAGGAGGGTACCTTGTGACTTCAAAATATTTATATTTCATAGAATAGTTGTGCACTGAAGTTAAAATAACCATTACATATATATATATATATATATATATATGTTACATATACTGCATATATATATAACTTATAATTGAACAGTTATTATTAATTTCAATAATTTATTGTTATTACAGTTAGTTTTTTAATATTTTTAATTTAAAAATACACTATTTTTTTTTAATTTGACAACAAATGAAGTGTTTTAAAAGTAATTAGTATTTATTGAAGATATAAAGGTAGTAATAAGGAATATTGATGTCTGTGACATTTCTTTTATCTGAACTCATAAAATGTGTGGAAATTAGCTTTAAGCTAGTGGGCAGTTGATTGTTCAAATGAACTTCCATGTTGTGTTGGTAATTTGAATAAATTCAAAGACAAACTCAACAAAGTATTAGATTGGATGATGGGTTGATATGGGAATTTTTTTTGCTGTTGTTTTAAGTATTCGAGCATCATTTGCCACTACTAATATTAATAATTTCCTGAAAATCGACTCTCCACATTTCCACAAATAAGAAAAAGTTGTTTGCAAATGGTGAAGCTAGAGAGGACAAAGGGAACCATTAGTAAGCAGAATAAAGATCAACAGAACTGGCAAATGAAACAGAAACTGTGAATAGCAAAATCACAATCGATGAGGGCTGCAGATTACAAAAGATTACAGAAATCAACTGTGATTTCTGTAATCTTTGAATTTGACGATTCAGTGTGTGTGTGTGTTTTTTTTTTTTTTTTTTTGCCAGTGTAAAATTGATCATTAATTTCAAAAGGTTTTATATATGCAAAATAGAGGGTGATTCTTTAATTGGTCCACTCAAATTCTTCCTATAAACCAGAAATTAATAGGCATGGGAAAATAAGATTCTATTTAAGGGTACTTTTATAGATTTATCTAAACAGAACACAAAAGTTGCTGAAAATGTCCCATTCTTAAATAGGCACATACACATGTGGCAACGCAGTTCTCTGCAACTTGCTAAGGCATAACTTGTGTAATATCATTAACAATTCTCCTGCAGTACCTGCACAGTGTGGGAATTCGGGTATCCCCACCAGTAGTCAGATCTGCTGATCATGGCAGCTTAGTCCTTTAAATATTACTTGATCTTTGAAAAATGATTCCAGACCCCTGAGAGGTGACATCATCCTGCTGAAAATAGCCACAGGACATTCATCTTCTAGCTCTTCAAAGGATAGTTAAAATTATCTTCTTTTGAATGCAGCATGCTTAAAACATCCTAACATTTCTTTTGTGATATGATTAGATTCTAGTTTTGGGCATCTCCTCTAAAACTGCCTCAGAAGCCGTGATGGCTCCTGCTGTAAAAGTGAATTTTTTAATATTCTTTAAGAAACGAATGCAAGTTACCTATTCACAACACATCAGCCAGCTGTCTAGCAGCAATCTGTCAGCCATTATGCTCTACAATGATTGTTGTGTTTATCATGTCTTTCATTCCAGAATCCCAACTTTTTTCAAATTGTTTTTAAAATGACAGTTCATTGATCTCATTAAACTAGAAAGAATAAACATTTGACTATGATGTGAAATACGGTAATAATCATCATAATCGTACGTACCACATGTTCAACTTGTAGTGTTCATCATAATTATGATCAAAGTTCAAGATATTGAACATGGTGCATACCATGTGCACCATGTTCAATATCTTGAACTTTGATCGTGCCCAACAGCTGGAATTTTTTTAACTGGCTGGACGACAGTCTCCATTTGTATACAGTGAAACTTCTCCTAACGGACACCTCTCATTAACGGACATCTCTCTATAATGGACATTTTCAAATTCCCCAACTCACCTCTATTGGTTTTAACGTGTTTTCAGCTTCTGTCTAGCGGAAATTCTCTTGTGACGGATGCGGACAGACAATCTGCACTGTTTCGTTTAGATTAGCACTTAATTTGATCTCCCCATAACGGACAGCAGGCAAGCTCACGGCTCTTTTCCTAGGAACTTTTCTTCCACGTATTGCCTCAATTGTGTGTTTATTTCCTTTTTCCGATTCTCTGAATTTTATCAAGGTTTACATCGCAGTTCTAAACCCTTTTTCAAGAATTTTAAGGCACATGTAAAACTTCTGATGAATTCGGTGTGTGCATGGGGGCGGAATTTTGTCGGCCTTTCGTCGTTTCAGTTTTGTTCAGTGTCGTGTGAAGTGCACATTGTCTTCTCGTAAGCATTTAACTTTAAAAGATAAAGTCGAACTCATTAATGCGTATGATCGGCAAAAAAATAGTGTTCGCAATCTTGCTGCAAAATTCAAAATCGGGAAGACGCAGGTAAGTGACATCCTAAAGAAAAAAATGAACTGCTCAAACAATTTTGGCAACACGTAAATGATCAGGTTCAAAAATCATTCCCGAAAACTGTTGGACTTCAAATTGACAATGTTACGTATGAGTGGTTTTGTCGCGCACGTGCTAAAAAAATTCCCATTAATGGGCCTATTATTAGGGAAGAGGCTTTGGAGGTTGCGAAATCTATAGGAGTAAATGAGTTCAAAGCTTCTGTGGGATGGCTAGACAAGTTCAAAACTCGGCATAAAATTTCTTGGAAAACAGTAAGGTGAAGGTGGATCTGTTGATACTAGGGTTGTAACAGAGTGGACCATCAAATTGGAAGATTTATGTTGTCATTTTGAAGCTAAGGATATTTACAACTGTGACGAAACAGGGTTGTTTTTTAAAGCTCTTCCTGAAAAAAAATGAGTCTAAAAAACGAAAAGTGCCAGGGCGGAAAAATTTCTAAGGAACGCTTGACTGTACTATTGTGTACAAATATGCTGGGAGACTTTGAACAACCTCTTGTTATAGGAAAACCATAAAATCCTCGTTGTTTCAAGGGCATAAAGTTGAATCTTTTGAATGTTGACTGGAAGTCTAATAAAAAAGCGTGGATGACACGAGATATCATGAGCAAACGGATAAGTCACTTTAACCAAAACATGATTCGTCAAAAGAGAAAAGTTATTCTTTTCATGGATAATGCTGCATCTCACCCACACATTGAATTGTCCAACATTCAAATCGTTTTTCTGCCACCAAACACATCTGCAGAGTGTCAACCCTTGGATCAAGGGATAATAAAAAATTTTAAACTTCACTACAGAAAACATGTTTTAAGACATCTTATTGCAAACATGAACGATGTAACATGTGCGAGTGACCTTGCAAAGAAAATCAGCATCCTAGATGCGATTCAATGGATTTCCTCTTCAGTAAACAGAATTAGAAAACAAACTGTCGTGAACTGTTTTGTAAAGTCTGGCTTCTCAAACACAAAAATTGAAGTTGTGAACAGCAATGTGGAGCACCAAGAAGAACAAGAACTTCATCTATTGATAATGTACGATACTTCAGCTACAAGTGACCCTGGCTACAAAGATATAGACTCGAACCTCACTACAGAAGATGGTGCTCTAAGATATCAACAACATTATCATCGATATTTTTCAAGAAGTTCCTCCTGAGGATGAAGAAATGGAAGGAGGTCATTCTGTCGAAGAACATATTAACAACGAACCACCGATGAAAATAGAAGAAGTGTTCATACAAATCAATTGTTTAAAAATGTTTTTCGCCACTGAAGAAGATACCGAAGGACTTTCGATGGTTTCTTCACTCCAAACAAATGTTGAAAACAAAATTATCAGCCGGAAGAAGGTGCAGAAGAAAATAAGTGATTACTGTATGTATTTTTCTTAAGATAAATCATAATATGCATAGCACAATTGTATGTATATTATTTACAAAAATATTGTGCCAAATCTGTATATAATTTAATTTAATTTTACATTAAACGTTTACCATGTAATTGTATATTATTTACAAAAATATTGTTCAAAATCTGTATATATTTTAATTTAATTTTACATTAAACGTTTAATGATTTTTCTTTCTTTCTTTTTTTTTTTTCTCCCTGAGACTTCTTGTTAGTGGACACTTCTCTCTAACGGACAAATTTTTGTTCCCCATGCCTGTCTGTTAAAGGGAAGTTTCACTGTAGTTATATCCTATTCAGTGATAAAGCTTAGCTCATCCAAGGTGGTGTCGGCAACACACACACACACACACACACACACACACACACACACACACACACACACACACACACACACACACACAGTTCATATGTTTGGTCAGAAATAAATTCTCTTGCCACTAGAGAGGATAATTTTCAACACCATTTCAGTGTTGATGTGTGGTTTGGAATCTTCTGGGATCAGTTGATTGGTCCATTTATTTTTGAAGGTCATCATACTGGACAGATCTATCTTACAATTTCGAAAAAACAAATTGCCACAACTTTAGAAGATGTACCTTTTGGCTACATGATGTTGAATATATTTCCATTACAATGGAGCTCTTCTCATTGTAGTGGTTACTCACCGCAGTCACTAGTTTCCTGAGTGCTCAGTTGGTTGCAGTGATTCATAAAATTGGCCACCAGATCTAAACCCTTTAGATTTTTGCCTGTGGGGTTGGATGAAAGGTCACCATATATTATTTGATTACATAAAAGACCAATATGCACATAGACTTTGTCAGACCTTATCTCATCATGGTTACCCATGCTCACTGCAAGGCACAAGAAACACTTGCCTTTCATGAGCACATTAGCACCAATGCTGGGCAACTGATGTGGAAATCTGTCACCTGGTTTTTGGCATGCTGAAGACAGTGGTGTTATGCTTTTGGGGGCACTGTTAACAGTGACATCCCCTGGGTTCTCTGATCACTGTTAGTCAACAGCTTGATGGGAATGTCTGCCTTTCTATCACTGCCAACCAAGTACACCCCTTTGTGATGACAGTATAACCATACAGTTTTGGTGGTGTCTATCAACATGACAACGCACCATGCCACAAGGCCTGGCAGGTTGTTAACTGGTCTCAAGAACATTGACAGTGAATTCTCCATCTTTCCATGGTTGCCCAACTCAGCTGATTCTAACCGATTGAAAAGAGACATTCAATGCTAAGACCATCTGCCTGACAATGTATAGGAATTACTGGACACAATAACGAAGTTTCTTTTTACCAAAATTTGTGTTTGCGTACCTATCGGTAGTTAAAACAGGGGTGTTTTAAAATATCACAGCTAAATACCAATTTCCTGAATATCAAAAGCACCCACAACCAAATACTCAGCATCACTTTAAATTATGAATGTTCTACACAAAAACAAATATGATCAAGCATTCAAAAAACAACCTTTCTTTACCTCTCAGGAAAACCCCTTCCCAACCAGGATCAGACAGCAACATACATATTACAAAAGACGATAAAGGGAATGTTGTTGTAATCATTAATACTGAAGATCACAATAGTACACTATGAGACCTAGCAGATAAGAATACTTACTCAGTAGTCAAAAATGACTCTACAAAGAGAATCAACTATATTAAAAACAAAACCTAAAATGCTTAAAAATAGAAGAAAACATTCTGGATAACCCTGAATGAATCCCTTACATTATTTGGCAACATAAAAGCTCACAAAGAATGATACCCATTAGACTAATTGTCAATGAGGGGAAAAAACCACCCAGGGTGCAATGTTGCTATTGACTGATAAGTATAGTTGTTCCAACACACCCAAATAACCTATGATCCATAAAAAAAATTCGTATCACCTACGCAGACTAATCCAGTTCATCTACCTAGATAACAGTTATTTAGTAATCTCATTTGATGTAAGCAAAATGTTTACCAATGTCTCTTTGAACGAAATAAAAACCATAAGACAACAAATTAGAAAAATTATTAGCATGACTTCCTTTTTTGAACTCTCCGAATACAAATGGCATTTTGGACCTGACTGAGCTTTCAGCTGGGGATGGCTGTTTCAGATTTCCTAACATCCTGTACATACAAAAAAAATTGGGCTGAGTATGGGCAACTGCTTCTCTTCCCTCCTTGCAGAAATTTTCATGAGTGCATTTGAAAAAAATAGCTTTAGATAATTTCTCACCAAACCCACATTGGGGAAGATATGTCAATAACATACTAACCATTTGGCCTTATGGATCAGAAGAATTATACAACTTCCACAGTTATTTAAACACTGTACATCTATACATAAAATTTAAAATAGGAATAGAGAAAAATAACAACATACCATTCCTAGATCTATGATTAACGAAATACAATATCTCTCTCTCTCTCTCTCTCGATAGAAACATACAGAAAACTTACAGACACTGAAGCTATCCTAAAATACAATTCAAATCATCCCATGAATACAAAAATAGGCATCCTTAAATGCTTCATCTATACAGTATCCCAGTTATGCAAAGACCAGGCACCCAAGGAAGAAATGAACAGAATATCCCAAATACAGCAGACTCTCGATTAACACAGGGACACTTCAACTCCAAATTAAAAAAAAAAAAAAAATCGATCAGAAGTTATAAAATTCAAGTAATAACTAGAATAGGTATACACAGATGTTTTGCAAGTTGTAAATAAGCGACAAGAAGCGGTGTGATAAGTCGTCATTGGGAGATTATTATCTTGCAAACCCCTCTGCAGCTAAAAAAAAAAGAGATAGAGACCAAATGTTTAGTTTCTTTTAGTACGTCGCGTCGATTGTTGTGTTCCGTCGCACCGCAAAAGGACAATTTGTTTGCAGTTTGAAAACGGTGCATCCATTAAATCTCTCAAGAACCATTATAATGCTGGTGACAGAACCATACGTGACAACATAAAAGATAAATGCGTGTCCAATATGCACTACTCATGTATTGGACACTCATTTCGTTTTTTTACATAGGTTACTGAATATTTTTCGATACAGTAAGTTCCCGACTCATGTAGCTTTGGACTTATGTTACATTATTTATATTTTTTTTATATGACTGAAGATTTCAGTGAAAGGGACACACATTTCACCATAATAGCGTAAAAACCCTTAGAATTCCAGCTATCGGTATTATCGCGAATGCAATAAGATCAAGTTTACTGCCGACCAGGCTAGCCGGGTGGGTGAAGTGCCTGCCTGGCAACCCAAAGGTTGCAGGTTCGAATCATGCCTCAGGCTTGGATCAGAGTAGTGCAAAAACCTTGGGAGGTGCATTATGGCCACAGAAGCCGATGCACCAACAACTAACAAAGATCAAGTTTACTACCTGTTTATAATGAATTGCACTAAGAGAAAAGCCCAATAACCCAGAAAGTGCAAATTGTTTTTATTATTTTATGGCACTGACCTCCAGAAATGTGCTTTAGTAAAATGTGAGCTTGTGTGGGGTGTAATAGTGAGTTTTCGTCTTAACTCTGTGAAGTTCTTTTTAGAAAATTTAATTTTCACTGTTATCATGGTGCCGACTAAGAGAATAAGTGACAGCGCTACTAGTAAATCTATCAAGAAAAGGAAAGCGATCGTTTTGGATTAGAAAATTAAAATAATAACAATATATGAAAATGGCCAAATATTAACAAGTATCACGCGGAATTCAGATTTGTCAGTGGCAACGGTGAGCACAATAAAGTAGAAAGACAGAATACGAGAAGTGGGTGAAGCGATTGGCACCAATGAAGTTAACTATATAATAACCAAGGCTATGAAATACAAATCAATTTTTACAGTACAATAACATGCGTTTTTTCTTCCTTTTATGTTTTCTTTTCTTATGTGCCACTCTGGCTACTTAACTGCTGTCCCCAGATAAAGTTTTTAATTGAACTAATTAAAAATACATAACTATTTTTCTTCATTCTTCGGAGGATATTATGTGGTGTTTGTAATTTTGGCATATCAAGGATATAGAACTAATATTTTATTAGTTATTTCCGAGTTAGTTACATAAAATTCGACTTACGTAAGAAGTCCTGGAACGTACTCTTACATATGTCAGGGACTTGCTGTATTCTTGGATTAACCAGAAAATCGAGAGTCTACTGTATTTATAAATAACAGTTACCCACAAAAACTCAAAGAAAACTATTAAAACAACAAAAGATGGCTACATACATATTCACCTGCCGACAAACCAGAAGAATAAGTGCGTTACATCCTCTGTGTCTCCCAAATTAGTGAACAGATTAAGAGCATAGCCAAAAATTATAGATTATATACCAGACCCACCAAAACTAACACCATAAAAAATATTAAAATCCCATTTCCGACTTCTACACTGACAAAAGCTCTTTCCACAAAACAGCTGGTGTGCAATTTAAAATGCAGAGATTGCCTAAGATCTTAAATTGGACAAACTTGCAGAAGATTATTTTTTTTAAAAGAATAAAAGAACACAACTCAGAAATAGATTACGGACAAAATTTTTATGTGAGGACGTGGAGTGAGGGTCACCAGTGGGATTTTTAAACATCTCTGTTTTAACTACCACAGGAAGTGGGTTACTAACTATGAATTTGGAACCAGATCTTACTGATTCTTCCTCTTCTTGGTATTGCTGCTGTTGTTAGTGCTGCTGTTCTCTCTGTCTGCTGTCATGGAGTTGTTGGTATTTCACTCTCTTTGTGTCTGTCCATTGCCTCTGTAGTTGTGTTATGAGTAGCTCTTCTGAACAATGGGATTCTTCAGGTGATACCTGATGGCCTGTGTTGTCAGAAATGACTGGTAAATTTTCTATGGAATGAACCAGACTGAGGATGAGGTAGCTGGTACCGCGTTGGTTTTGGAAAGTTTTTTTCTAGAAGTTCACTTTCAGTTGTAGGTGGTATTGATATTTATCTTGTACTTTCATAAGAGAACTGAAATCTTCAGGGTTGAAGATGTTCTTGAGTACTTTTAAGAGATTGAATTTGTGTAGCTTGTTAATTCTGTTCCTATTGTGGGTGACATCGTCTCAAAAGTTTTGTTGATGCCGAGATGATTCTGTTAGAGTTAAGAATCCAGTTTGATACCTTTTATGTGATGAATTGTCACAAAACATACAGAACTTTCTTCTTTGGAGAAGCTACCATCATAGGCATCAGGTATCTGGACATTTACATAATTTCCTTATGCCCTTATTGCAGGATGATAATGATGGCAACTTGATTTCCAGCAAGATAGAGCTCTGACAGATTACCACAAAGAAGTTTGAATACAATGCTTTTTGGGAAGTAGATTGGAAGAGGAGGAATGATTTTGGAGCTGCTCCATAATCTTCTGATCTGACTCCTTTGGATTTTACTCTCTTGAGATTTGTGAGAGACCAGGTGTATGTTCCACCCTTGCCAAGAACCATTATTTAACTTAAACAACACATTTCAGAAGCAATCAGTTGTGTTGACAGAGATATGTTGTACTGAATATAGGAGGAATTGGATTATAGGTGGGACATTTGCAGAGTAGCTAAAGGTACCTACATCAAACATGTATAATTAAAACTTGAAGATATCCCTGTCACTTGGGTGTGGCTTCAGGTTTGTCATGTACCCTATTCACACAATAACACTAGTTTTGTAAAGAAAGTTCATGCACACCTCGTATAAAAGAACAGTTACTTTTGGCCTATAATAAATATGCAAATGTTTTCACAGAGTTGAAGGTTTAAATCATATTTTACTGTTATTTTAGCAGGAACCAATACTTGGAGTGGTGGTAGCACACTTTCTTATACTCAGACAATGGTACCTCCTGAAAACATCAGACCCCAGCACCCTGGCTATTGTAAGTAGTTGCATATATGCTTTGCTTTGTTTCTAATGAAGTCAGAAAAAAAATGCTTTTATGAAATTGCATTTCCATTGTTCAGCTGGTATAAGTTATTGAACATCAGACCACCACGTCAGCATGTTGGCCTGATGTTTAAAAGATATCTGATTCATCACTTCTCTTTTATCTTTAGCCCTCCTTTCTTTTTTGTATAGAAGCAGTAAAAGGAGGGGGAGAATCAAGAAAATCAAGAATCATTACAGCATGAAGAATAATTTTCACATATTATTTGTTCTAAATTGAATTTGTTCATGGAAGGATAAAATGGTTCATACTGTTATGAACTGAGTACAATTTAATAAATGATTGATATGTTGATAAACCATACTTTTCTTGGAATTTCCTTCTGCTTCCTAGCCATGCAACATAAAAGATCTCATTAATGTTCACAAATAATGAGAACTAGGTATTATATTTTCCACACTATAAGACACTCTGAACAATAGACATGCATGTGGGTTTTAGAAAGCAAATTTTGGCAAAAAAAAAAAAAATAAAAAAAAAAATAATTATATATATATATGTATATATTATATATATATGCTGCTTGGGGAAATGTGGGAAAATACAAAAAGCATTATTAAGGATTCAGCAAATAGACACATTAGAGAAAGGTCAAAGATCAGGAAGCTTTGGATTACGGAAGTCACTTTTAAACTTATTGAACAGAGAAGAACTGCAAAAGCCCAGGGTGTACAAGGAAACGAAGAGTATCAGGAGCTAAGCAAAGTCGTTAAGTGCTGTTTAAGCCAGGACAAACAGGATTATTCAAAAGTGTAAAGAAATCGAATAACACAACAAACGAAACAACACTAAAAAGATGTATGATGTAATTAAGTCCTTAAGACAAAAGTTCCGACCAAAACTTAATGTAATTAAGGACTCCAAAGGGGAAATTGTAACAGAGGAGAACACAATCAAAGGAAGGTGGAAAGAATACTGTAAGCAACTCTTCTGAACACCTGCTGACACTACTGATCTGCCAACCCCTTTTCAAGAGTGTGATCATGAACCAGTTCCACTGAAGGAAGAGGCGCCTCTGTAGCCAGGTGGGAAGGAGCAGCAGTGCGTAGCACACTCTTCTTGATTATACCGGGGTTTGAGCCTGTTACCACCAAATACGGAGGATGCGGAAAGGTCAGGGAATGACCACTGCATATCCCGGAGCAATATGGCCTTAGTTGCTAATGCTCCTAAAAAAAAAAAAAAAAAAAAAAACCAAACCAAACTGAAGAAAGAAGTCGAAAAAGCCATCAGAGAACTTACGTGTGGCAAGTCACCTGGAATTGATGGAATCCTGGCAGAATTGATTAAAGCTACAGGTGTGAAGTGTGCCGTTTTTTCATAAAATTATTAGAAGAAATCAATTTTCATCCCCTTACTAAAAAAAAGGAGATCTGAAAATTTGTTCAAATTACATGACTATTAGCCTAATTTCTCATGCTAGCAAGATTCTTCTTAAAATCATATTGAACAGAATCTCAAGAAAACTTGAAAAAATGTCAGAAGAGCAAGCAGGTTTCAGAAGGGATAGAGGAACTAGAGGTCAGATCTTAAGCCTATGACTGATTATTGAAAAATGCAAAGAATTCAACGTTCCAGTTGTTTTGTGTTTTATAGATTATGCAAAAGCATTTGATTGTGTTCAACATGAGAAACTATGGGAAACGATGACTATTATGGGTTTCCCAATCCACATAATTCAGCTATTAAGCTACTCTACCAGGAACAAGAAGGAACTGCGAGAATGAACATGGGAAACAGACTTTTTCACAATAGATAACGGTGTCAGGCAGGGCTGTATTTTGTGACCTCACCTTTTTAATCTTTATGCCGAAGATATTATGCGTGAAGCTTTGGAAGGTTTAGAGACTGGCATCAAAATTGGAGGACTGAAGATAAACAACCTTAGTTATGCAGATGATACTGTGCTAATTTGTAATTCTAAAGATCATCTTAAACAAACTCTGAGGAGAGTATGTGAAGCAAGAAAAATGGATTGTTTCTGAATGTGTGTAAAACTAAAATTATGGTGATTGGTGATAATCTCGATTCCAGTAAAGTGAAGGTTAATGGGCAAGATATCGAAGTTGATGAATTGGTTTACTTAGGGTCAAGAATAAATAAAAATAGTGACTGCTCAAATGATGTAAAGAGACGACAGGCAATTGCTAAAATGTTGGTTGCTGATCTGATAAAATTATGGAGAGATCATGATCTGCCCCTAAAGATGAAGCTGAGAATCATTGATTCGTTAATTTTTCCAGTTGCTACTTATGGATGGAAGGACGGAATCTGAAAAGAATTGACAGGAAGAAAATTGAGGCATTTGAAATGTGGTATTACGGGAGAATACTGCATATTTCTTACTTGGATCGAAGAACAAATGAGTGGGTATTGAATAAAATTGGCAGGCCTAAAATTCTTCTTCATAGCATCAACAAAAGAAAATTCAAGTTTTTTGGTCATATACAAAGGGTACTAGGAAAGTTTTGCAATACAGCTTTGTTTATTTAATTTTTTCAAAGTAATTTCCTCTACATTCAGTACATCTCTCCATCCTCCGAAACCAATCTTTAAACCAGTTCTGCCAAGTTTCACTAGGGAGTAAAGCACACTCGTTGTCCCAAGCCCATAGAAGGTCCTCATCACTGGAAAACTGCCTCCCTTTTAGCTTCATTTTCACATGCGGGAACAGTGCAAAGTCGCAGGGAGCAAGGTCTGGACTGTTGGGAGGGTGCTCGAGAAGTTTCAGTCCTGTCGTGGTCAAATATTCGGTGCAGGCTTTGGCACGGTGAGCTCTAGCATTATCGTGATGGAGGTACCAGGTGTCCATTCTTGACTTTGGTCGCAGGTTCTTCATAGATCCAATGACTTTAGGCGGGCATTGTTCAGTATACCACTTAGCTGTGACTGTCTTCTGCGTGTCCAAAATGACACGTTCCACAATTCCACTCGGTTTGAAAAATACAGCTATCATTTTCTTCTTTACAGATCGGGATTTTCTGACAGTTATGGGTGTGTCGTCATCATCAAAGACCCAAACTTTGTTTTGAGCCTTGGTCGGCAGATCGTAATAGTACAGCCAAGTCTCGTCACCTGTCACGATGTTGTTCACATACCGAGATTGTCCCTTATCAAACTCATTTTGCTCATTTTTTAACATCTCCCGGCACCAAGTCACACGTCGTGTCATCTGCTCTTCAGTCAGTTGATGCGGCACCCAGAGAGAACAAAGTTTCTTCATGTGCAAATGATCTTGCAGAATCAAACGAATTGCTGGTGCATTTAGGCCCAAAGTATCCTCTATCTGTTGGTAGGTCACTCGCCTGTTTTCGTCAAGCATTTTCCTCACAGCAGTAACGTTTTCCTCTGTAACTGACGTTCGTGGCCTTCCCGGCCTCTCAGAATCCTCCAGAGTGAAATTTCCCCTTTTGGAATTCTCTATACCACCTGAATATCGTTGTACGATGTGGACAATCATCATCTAGTGCAAGAGTCATTTCTTCTAAGCACTGGTCTATGGTTAAACCACGCACGAAATTATACCGCAAAACTGTCCTTATCTCATTTCGTGACCACGATGCCATCGCAAGCACTTTACACTCTCACTACTAATGAATAACTGAGCCCATCGACTTGGCGCGGCGGCTACTATGCACGTATGAACATGTCTCAACATGCAGCAACAAGCAGCTTTCTGTGATTCATTGTTGCGTCACATTGCAAAACTTTCCTAGTACCCTTTGTAGTAAGAAGGGAAAACTTTCTGTTGAAGAATATAATGGAAGGGAAAATCAAGGGGAAGAGGTGCAGAGGAAGACCTGCAACTAGGTGGAAGAATGGGATCAATGAACTTCTGGGCATAATACTTTTCGATGCTGCTTGTATAGCACACGATCGATGCAGTTGGAGGAATTTGTTGGTGGCCACAACAGTTCCTCAGGGAGCTATATGACTGGAAGAAGATAGATATATATGTATATATACATATTTTATTGCACATAGTTGAAACAAATTCACAAGTGCTTATAAAAAGTCAGCATAGAACAAATTTACTTATTACAGAAATCGAAAAATTTGTTGCTACATTCACATTAGGGCTCACAATACCAGTCAAAATCTTAATACAGTCATTCATCGTATAGCACGATAGTTGTGTTCTTAGAAACCCTCGTGCAATGCAAAATCGTGCAATATAAACAACAGGCCCTATGGGAAAAATAGGGTTAGGTGCCGACCACCCAAGATTGAACACACATTTGTAATAGTCGTAATAAAATACATATTTTATTACGACTATTACGTAATAAAATATTGCTAATGCTTTTGCTTCTATCGTAAGCACACTTGTTTTTTGTTTGATTTTCTATCCAAACAGATGACAGCCGTTCCATCTCTTCCAATTCTTTGTGTCTTGATCTAATGGATTTTAATTACACTTTGAGTTGTTCCTGCTATAAAAGTTGTTTTTATTTTCTCTGCATTCTTTGTAATTCTCGGCGTTGCCTCATTTAGGTCTGTAGCACGTGCAATATCATATGGTCTTTCATTTTGCTCATTTTTAGGGAATAAAGCACAATTACAAAATGAGGAGGCAAGCTTGATACATATAGACAAAGCTGCGTGCGTGTAGCAACTGAATAAACAACACCGTAAAGACAGAGATACACTATTAACACCTCACATTTTACTAAAGCATATTTCTAGGGGTTGCTACCATAAAACAATAAAAACAATTTCCAGTTGCATTTCTGCTAGTGGAATCTGTTATAAACTGTTGGTAAACTCGATCTAATTGCATTTGCGATAATACCGATAGCTAGAATTGTGTGGGTTTTTACATTATTATGGTGAAATGTGTTTCCCCTTCACTGATATAAAAAACATAAATACATTTTCAGAATCTTCTCTTCATTCCTATCGTGTTCCGTTTGGTTGAGATGATTCTGCATTCGACTACCATTTCTTGTAAACACAAAGGCGAATCGTGCATAAGCGAATTCGATTCGTGTTATATAAGATATCGTTCTCCTATTTATAAATCGTGTATGATCGAATTTGTGTAGTGTAAACACATGTTATACGAGGACTGACTGTACTGGTATTTTTAATTTATGAAACCGGGATACTGGTATTCCAAAAAAAAAAAAAAACATTTTTCACAATAAAATTTGATGACAGTTAGTGCTTATTGCACCTAATTGCAATGTAGAGATGGGGAAACCACTGGTTCCAATTGACACAAATGCACGTTACACTTTTCTATAATAATATCACCATTCAACTCGCCAAGGGAGTGGCCAGTATCTGGGGCACTATAAAGTACGGAAAAAACAAGTAATTACTTGAATTCCCATTTTAAATCAAACTTTAGTTATAGTAATAAATATTTTAGCAAAAATTATTAAACCTACAGATATTCTAAAAACAAAAAAATAATCATTCACACTACCTGTCTGAATAAAGTAAGCTCTTAAGAAACTCAATATTGTTATCATTTAAACTGAACCTAATTTTGGTACATACTTAATTAGCGACAGAAAACGTCCTTTTGGATTCTGTGCTGATTGGTGCTTTGTACTGAGATAGTCATAGATGAGTTGCAGTTTAACCCCCCCCCCCTCCCTTTATTCCTTCGTCTTCAAAAAATCTTATTTCCTTTTTGACTTTTTATGGCACTGTACCCGTATTAACGAAAGAAAGGGACTGATGGTTAGGCTTGGTGAGGAAACCAAATCTAAGTTGTGTATGTCGGGGGGGATGTTATTTATTTATTTATTAATTTTTATTTCCCTATACCTTAGTATTACCGTCACTGGCCATTCTTATGGTTTTCGTACAGCAGCTCCCCTCAAGCACTAAACAGCAGAAATGCCGCTTAGTGCTTCCTGATGATGCTACCTGACTGCGTTAAAAAAAATGAGTATTTCCAGGAGCTGAAGGATATTCACCCCAACACACACACACAAGTATATATATTATATATCATCCAATTTTTAAATTAAATAAAATAAAACATAAGCCAGTAGTATGGCAAAAACTGTAGAGTGAAAATTAATATAAAATAACCCAAATAAACAAACGAACGAAAAGAAAGAATAGATATAAATAGTAGCCCAGAAACCCTTGTATAATTTCGAACTTTAAATCCAATTAACAAAAACTATACAAAATTTAGGATAATGCCAATTACATATTAATTTAGCGGTACCCCCCACCCCCCCGAGAGGTACCAGTTCCAAAAGACGTGAAATATCACCAAAAGAGGGTTAAAGGGAACCCTCTAATGAATTAAGCATTCATTAGAGGCAGCAACTTGCAATTCCTCCATATGAAGCCGAAATGTATACTATCATTGTTTAATTATTTATTTATTTATTATAATTTAACTTTCGTCAACATTTAATATAATTCATTAGTAACGGGTCGATATACTAATTTAGCAACGCCTATGTCGCCATCTATTTTCCTTTTTTCTTCTATATAAGCTGATTCAGCTTACAGTATGTCAGTGGTGTGGCTCTGCTCTAGAGTGCTATCTGTTCTATATTTTATTTTTCGCTGCATAAGGACCACCGCCGTGCAAATCCTCTGCATTGGTGGATTGATCGGAGGAGGGAGGGTGAATTGGTACTTCGATCTTTTCACCATGGCGACGATTTGTATAGCGATTGAAATGCAGCGATTCCATGACCATTATTGGCCTCATGGTCCTCTGTCGATATGGGGCATGATGGTCAGTCTATTTTATTTTAATTTAATTTGATTTTGTTATCGTTTGGTAGTTCCTTTAACCCTCTTTTGGTGATATTTCACGTCTTTTGGAACTGGTACCTCTCGGGGGGAAGGGGTTACCGCTAAATTAATATGTAATTGGCATTATCCTAAATTTTGTATAGTTTTTGTTAATTGGATTTAAAGTTCGAAATTATACAAGGATTTCTGGGCTACTATTTATATCTATTCTTTCTTTTCATTCGTTTGTTTATTTGGGTTATTTTATGTTAATTTTCGCTCTACAGTTTTTGCCATACTACTGGCTTATGTTTTATTTTATTTAATTTAAAAATTGGATGTATTTCAGCTTCATATGGAGGAATTGCATGTCGCTGCCTCTAATGAATGCGTAATTATTTATTTATTCACTTTATTATAATTTAACTTATGTTAATATTTAATATAATTCAATGATAGTATATATTATATATCATATATATATATATATTATGTGTGAGCTGTCAGTTTCTCAAGAGCAATGACACAAAATAAAACCAAAGTCATTTATCATACAAATCTACTTTTGAAAATGAAATGCACAGGGCATAATCCTTATGGGTTTTGATAATTAACAATATAGTATCTGTGTAAATACACCATAGTTAACCCCTAAACTTGAACTACGTATGTAGCGTAGAGGGCATCATTTTAATTGTATCTCATATTGTGGTTGCCTTCACAAGGAGATAGCTGCTATTGCATTACTTCAAATAAATAACGCTTCTCTAGTAGAGAAGACTACTGTTATTTATTTTCAGCGGTACCACCACCCAGACGATCGTTTTGAAGCTATTGGGCTTCGTCATCAGTGGACGGGCAGGTACCCAGGCAATACAACAAGCCATCACAGTTGCGAAGTTATATCCACAATATGAGAGATGCCAAGGGTGTGGTAGTAATGTATTTTGAAAACGAAATGCACAGGGCATAATCCTTATGGATTTTGATAATTAGCTATATAGTATCGGTGTAAATACAACATAGTTAACCCATAAATATGCATTTTAAAGGAAAGTAAGAGAAATTTTAATTAGTCCATGGAAAATCAATGAAAGAGAGTCTGATATTTCTGAGAAAACTGTAAAGATCTGACAGAGTTTCAGTAATAATGGTTGGACATTATGTGGGAAAAATATCTGCATGTTTATTGCTCAGGAATTACATTTACTAATGTTAAACTTCAGTATGCTGACAAAGTGGCAACAGAAGTTTAACATTGACAAATGCAAAATATGGGTAGCAGTAACCCCAGAGTAACATACCAAGGGTAGTGTAGAATGAAAAAGGGGTAATTGTGCAGTCAGATAAGTTTTCAGGACAGTGCAGACAGGCTGCAAGAGTAACTCATGGGGTCTTGTCAATGATATGTAGGAATTTTGCTATCTGGGATAAGGAGGTGATTATCCCCTTGTATAAGGCCAGTGGTCAGGCCACACCTTGAGTACTGCATACAAGTCTGGAGGCCTCATTTTAGGGAAGATGTAGAGCTGCTAGAACAAGTACAGAGAATGGCAACGAGATTAGTGAGTGGAATACCAAGAAAGCATTAAGTTCTGCAAATTACAGCGTCTGGAGACTAGGCACCTGCGAGGTGAGCTAATTGAGGCATATATGGCCTTGAATGGTTTGAGCAAGCTCAATTCTGATGGGATTCTTCCTCTTGCCCAGATTATGCACCTGAGGGGACATAAATTTAAATTGAAGAAAGACAGTTGTAAAATAGATGTGCAGAAATTTGCCTTTAGCCAGTGGGTGGTTGATTGCTGGAACAAACTTCTATTTGTCTTTGTGGAAGTTGACAGCTTAAATAAATTCAAGGCTGAACTAGATAGACTTTTGGAGTGAATGGATGGGTGAAATGAGAAGGGGTTTTTTTTTTTTTTTTTTTTTTTTTTTTGGCTAATGCTAAAGTGGGAGTCCACAGATGACAGGATCCAGATGCTCTAGTAAGTCAGTATCGACTTACTATAAGAACTGCACCTCCAGCAGCTGTAACTGAATTCAACCCACAGAAACTAGAATTGAATCCAAACTGCATTGTTTGTATATGCATCCCAGCCTGGAACCTGTGAAAAAAAAATTAAAATAAAATAAATAATGAAATTACATATTAAGGGCAGTTGTCTTAAATCTTGCACAAATCAGTAATAGTGCAACATAGTTAATTTTAAATTAAAATAAAACAATATAGTTAATATTTTTATTGCTTATAATAACAATTTTTAAAAGATAATTAAATTTGGATAAACAAATTAATATATTCATAATATAATTATTTTACAAACTTTTTGATATGTTGCTGTGCAGAAACAGGACATCAACACTTTGCATGTTCAGCTATATTCTTTCTTGTAACAGAAATCCACCTATAGAAGACTTTGCTGACTGACTGTGCTGTTGTCAGCAATGGCAAGAATTAAAAAAATCCCTTCTCTTTCCCCCTACTACTGGAATATACTTGGCAAAGGCCCTACAAAAGTGTATAAGGTAATTTACTCAAATTGCTTAATCAGAAAAAACTAAAATAACCATTTGCAACAGCTTTGGAGCCATGGGACAGTATCCACCTGCATTCCCGTGCCATTTTTTTGCCCTGTTAGATTGGTCAGCTCACTGTTCATCCATCTCGGCATCTTTCTCTTGATGTATTTTCTTAATGATGTACATGCTTTCAAGGCTTCTGTGACTGTAGCTTTAAAGATATACAATGATTCTAATGTATTTGCACTCTGTGTGCTATTTCTCCAGTTGATAGAGACTATGTATTACCTTAAGCTACCGTAATCTCCCTTCCTTAAATTAAAACCCATTCCTTACCTTTAAAAACTGCTACCTCTCTCCTCATCACACAACTTGAAAACGCCGACCGGGCTAGCCGAGTGGGTAAAGTACCTGCCCGGCAACCCAAAGGTCGCGGGTTCGATTCCCGCCTCGGGCTTGGATCAAAGTACTGCAAAAACCTTGGGAGGTGCAATATGGCCATAGAAGCCGATGCGCCAACAACTACCAAATCAAAAAAAAAAAAAAAAAAAAAAAAAAACAACTTGAAATTCCATGATCATTCCTGCTAATGGTTCTTGTACTGTCAGCCCTATGATGTCATCTGGTTCATGGGAGATAATCAGGTCTAGAATATTTTTCTTTCCTGGCATTTTTTTCTAACATGCTGGTGCAAATAGTAGTTTAGGTGATTTAAAAATTATTTCCCTTGTTGTTTTCCTTCCACTTGCTCAAATCAGGTAGGGGCAAATTGAAATCACCCATAATAAGATATTTACACTTGCTAACCCACTCCATTTGCTTGTAGGGGCTCTTGTCATAATCTTAACTGCCTTCTGGTCTTTAGATTATTCCCACTCTCATTATACTTTTGCTTCCAACTATCTCACACCCACAGATTCTATACTAGTATGCATAACCTCTGAGGGCGCCTCCGTAGCCAGGTGGGCAGGAGCAGCAGTGCGTAGCACACGCTTCTTGATTAGACCGGGGTTCGAGACTGTGACCACCAAATACGGAGGATGTGGAAAGGTCAGGGAATGACACTGCATATCCCCGGAGCAATATGGCCTTAGTTGCTAATGCTCCTAAAAACCAAACAACAACAACAGCATAACCTCTGAATCTGAAAATGCATTAGTTGCACTCAGGCTGCATTTGGTAAGAAACATGACCCCATCACCCTTTATATTTTCCATATCCTTCTTAAATATGCATACCATAAGGAAAATATTTATCCCCTATTTCAGCATGGTACTATGTTTCCCTTAGCCCTATTATGCCAGTGTTAATTATCTAACTAGGTGTTCAAATTCACTCATTCTATTGATGAGACTCTTGACATTAGTGTAGTAGTAGTAGTGGCATGTGATGCAAGAAAGCAAGTGTATGAGCTTATGCAGCATCAGCCAAAAAAAAAAAAATCACACCATTCCATCCAAATGCCTGTCCAGTTACTCCTTAAATTTATTCAACCTATCAACTTCCACAACGACAGATGGAAGTTTATTCCAGCAATTAACCACCCGCTGGCTAAAGGCAAATTTCCGCACATCTATTCTACATCTGTCCTTTCTTAATTTTAATTTATGCTCCCTTAGGTTCGTAATCTGAACAAGTGGAAGGATCCCATCAGAATTCAGCGTGCTCAACCCATTCAAGGCCTTATACACCTCAATCAGATCACCGCACAGGTGCCTAGTCTCCAGCCACTGCAATTTGCAGAACTTAAGCCTCTCTTGATAAGAGGATCCCTTCATTCCCCTCACCAATCTTGTTGCCCTTCTCTGTACACGCTCAAGTAAATCTACATCCTTCCTAAAATGAGGCCTCCAGACCTGTATGTAGTACTCAAGGCATGGCCTGACCATTGCCTTATACAGGGGGATAATCACCTCCTTTTCCCTGCTAGCAAAATTCCTATATATCATTGACAAAACCCTATGACCTGCCCTGGCAGCCTGTCTGCATTGCTCAGAAAACTTCATATCTGCCTGCACAGTTACTCCCAGGTCTTTTTCATTTTCTACCACCTTAAGTGTAGTACCACACAGTTGGTACGTTTCTCTGGGGTTACTTCTACCCATATGCAGTACTTTGCATTTGTCAAGGTTAAACTTCAGTTGCCACTTCCTAGCCCATCTGCCCAAATTATCCAGATCCTGTTGCAGTAGCACACTGCCTTAGTCTTAACTGTGTAAACACAGTTAAGACTACCAAGTGTTCTTGTGTAGTTAACTACTGTAAGACAACCCTTGAAATTAATGAAGGTTGTTTCCTTAGCATTAGTTCCCCACTGATTTCAAACATTGCTATTCTCAGAATATATTGCCATTATCAGCTGTTGCAGTAACATACAAAAACTATTGAGATGATTGCATGCATCAAAAACTGCAGCCATTATTAACCCACTGTGTGATGGAAGCCTCCTCAATATTTCATGTTGAGGAAATTGGACCGTGTCTGCCACGCTGGTCCAGTGCGGGTTGGCAGATCGATCGTATTTAGTAGTCAGGGACTTGAACCCTGGTCTACTCAAAGAGCGTGTGCTACTGCACTCCCGCTCCTGACCACTCAGCTGCATTACTCTGTCCTATATCAGATAAAAATGTATCTGTGCTACCCCTGTTTCCTCCCAATTATCCAATTATAAGTTTCTCTGAACCTTAAGATACCCTCAGTGACATAGCAAAAACCCTTGCACCACCCATCTCTACAAAATAAATTCCTTTTGACTACAAATGTGGCCCATACTAATAACACTGAATTATTTACATGGTATTGTTTCATTATATAATTAACTTATAGATAATCACTACATATTACCATTTTCAAATTACAGTGTTACTTACAAAAGAACTAATAGAAATAGTACTTTATGAATTAATATATTAATTTTTGGAATTAGTATATTAATTAATAATTAATTTTATTAATTATTTAGATTCAAAAACTATTGCACTCAACCTGTGAACTTCAAGCTAATGGTTAAACCCACATTTCAGTTAACCTGTGGATTTCCACAGGTACACAACCTTGTGCATGACTGAGATGCACCTGTAATTTGGAATCAGAAGATGAGGTAACCAGCCATCAAGTCCTGGACAGTCTCAGTTTGGACCCATAAGTGTTTCCACAACACAGAGAGAACTGTAGCCCATAAGCAATTGATAACAAAAACAAATGCATGCCATTGATTGGCATGGCACGAAGCAACCTGAACCTGGACTGTAGAGGTGCCTCCGTAGCCAGGTGGGAAGGAGCAGCAGTGGGAAGCGCACGCTTCTTGATTAGACCGGGGTTCGAGCCCATCACCACCAAATACGGAGGATGCGGAAAGGTCAGGGAATGACCACTGCATATCCTGGAGCAATATGGCCTTAGTTGCTAATGCTCCTAAAAACAAAACAAACCTGGACTGTAGATCAGTGGAAATTGGTCTGTGAAATAATGACTTACACTATACACTGTGCTAGTTTGATTGATGTGTTTAGGTGTGAAGGATGCTTTATACCAAAGTGTTTTCCCAACTTCACAGCTGGAAAGATGAGGTTTTATAGTCTGGGAAGTATTCCTATGCCATGGACTAGGTCTGCTAGTAGTGATGCATGGAACCATGAATACTGTATCCTAAATTGATGTTCTGGACAATTTTGTGTGTCCTGCAATTTTATGGAAGAGTCCCATGTACATGACAGCATTTCCATGTCACAGAGTAAGGATTGTAAACTTGTAATTTGAAGAGATTAACATCAAAATATTGCAGCAGCTGACACAGAGGCTGACCCCAATCTCACAGAATATCTTTGGGATGAGCTGGAATGCAGAATGTACAATCCATTTAACAATTCATTATGGCCAAAGGTGTGCCAACACACTATTAATTTATTTTGTTAAATGTATGTTCTGTTCATACCCCAAGTACTTAACGACTTTTGGTGGGATAGTGTGTGCTTGAAGATTAACAGCAAGAAAACCAAGTTAATGTTAATTTCAAAGTGGCCAGGAAGAAGAATCAATGTAACATTAGATGGAATAAGATTGGAACAGTGGACAGATAGAGATACTTGGGAAGCATGACAGAAAAATGGGAAAAGCCTGGAGGAAATAGAACAAAAATTGCAATGGCAAAGAAGCATTAAGTAATAGAAAACAACTATTGAGAAGAAAATTCAAGAAGGAATTACGAAAGCAAATGGTGAAAACATTAATGTGGACTGTTGTACTATATCACTCAGCGACATGGACACTGTGAAAAGAGATTAGACAGCTAGAAGCTTTCAAGATGTGGGTGTGAAGGAGAATGGAAAGGGTGAAATGGGTGGAGAGAGTGAGTAACAAGGAAAGTAGGAGAAGAGAGAACGTTAATAAAAAAAACTAAGTAGAAGACAAAAGAACTTTATAGGACATGTTTTTAGAAACAACACATATATTGACACACACACACACCATGCATGTTGTGCTCATGGATAATGTTATCATTCATATAACATTATCACTTTTTATGAAGTCCTGATGAGACCTATACAGATATATAAAAAAAATTGTTTTTTGTAATCAGTGCTTCAGTTTTTGTAATTTTTAATTTTTCCCACTTACCGAAGTTCATGCATATACAGTGTTAGTGATTACATAACATCCTGATTTGTTCTTGAACTCTGATATGCTGTATGTCCAGTTATTGCTGTTGCTTTATACATTTAATATGGTTGTCATTGTGATTACTCTCTGAAAGAAAGTACTTTATCTGTACTCATACTAATCTGACTGTTTTGCTGTAGAGCATTAACCCTTCTCTAATTCTTGATTTTAATATTTTCTTTAAAATTGTTTTTAATAGTTTGTTTGGATTTTCAGAAACATTGACAGTTTCATTTTTATTGATAAATTTTTCAGAGGAGCAGTAGGCAGTCAAATTAAAGTATTTTATATTGCGTGATTTTAATGTTTTCTTTCTGTCCGACTCCACCTTTTTATATATTTTTTTTTTATGTAAACCCCAAACACGAGAGGTAATAGAACCTATAGTACTTAGTACTGTGCTTGGGTTGGAGGTTGAGAAGACGACAGAAGACATTTGTTGACTTTGGACTTCAACTTCTGTAGGCTATAATTTTCAGGAAGTACGTATGAAGGAAGGTTGTTCCAGAAAGCGGCAGTTGAATGAATAAACAAGGAAGATGAAAAGTTGGTTCTGTGAGTTTGAAGTTGGACAGTAATTGGATGGATGATTAAAAGGTAGGTAGGGTAATCCCCAAAAGAGAGATATTATTTTGCCTGGTGGCTGCACGTGTTTGGACTGATTTGAAAGAGAGAGTGGGAATTATACAAGCCAATTCAGAAGAACAGTGCCCATGGAAGTGTCTATAGAAAAGGCATGCAGCAGAAACAGTACGTCTATGAGATAGCGAGTGGAGAGACTCTGTTAGAGATGAATCATTAATTAACCTAATTGCCCTCATCTGAATGGAATCTAGAAGCCTGAGAGAGGTTTTGGGGGCACTGCCCAGATGTGGGAACAATATTCCATGGTCGGGCGGATTTGCGATTTGTACAGAGTGAATAGCTGATTGGAAGAAAAGTAACACCGAGAGCAAAAGAGAAAACCAAGTTTTTTAGATGCAGAGGAAGCAATATTTGTAATGTGCTTGTGCCAAGAGAGATTAGAAGGTAGGGTAATCCCCAAAAAAGATATCATTTTGCCTAGAAATTGGAGTGTCACCAAAGATAAGCATAGGAGCAGAAGAATCCTTTTTGTGAGATATAAGACAAGACTGACAATCAACTAAGTTGTCTTTGCCCAACTAGAGAATTACCTGGAGATCAGCATTTAAGGAATTGGTAGAAGATTTGCAAGAAGTTACAGCTGAATGAGCAGGTCAAGGTTTCTCAAAATGGAAAGTGGAATGCAATGTGTTATCATCTAGAAAATTATGGATAGGATTCTCAGTCAATGGAAGAAGGTCATTAATATACAAGAGGAAAAGAGTGGGGGAAAGAACTGAACCTGAGGGGACACCAGCATTAGTGGAGAAGTTAGAAGACAGAGAGCCATCTACCATCACCCTCAGTGAGCGATCAGAGAGAAAACTGGATAACCAATTACAAAAAACAGTTGGCAAACCATAAGATGGAAGCTTGTTTAGAAGACCTTTATTAGAAACACGATCGAAAGCCTTTGTTACTTGAAACACAGCAGTTACTTGAAACACAAGTAACTGCTTGTGTTTCACTGAACTTTTTCATTGAATTAGTCCATAAATGTGTAACATAAGCCAGAATATCATCAGTGGATCGACACTGACAGAATCCATACTGGCGATCATTGATCAGATGGAAGATTTCTAGGTAATTTAAGAGTTGGCGGTTAATTGATTTCTCCATTACTTTAGAAAGAGTAGAAGTAATTGGATGGGAGGGATTTGTCACTTTTTAGGAACTGGCTGGATATGAGCAAATTTCCAAGCAGATGGAAAAACACCTTTGGAATTAAGAAAGTGAAAAAAGGCGGCAAAGAACAGGAGTAAGTCATGGAGCACAGGTTTTGAGAACAAGTGGTGAAATAATATCAGGACCTGGAGCTTTCTTAGCATCGAGATTTGTCAAAATCCTTCTGACATCCTTTTGACGGAAGACCATAGGAGGCAGTGAATGAAGCATGTTAGGAATGGTGGGAGGTGTTTTACGAAGATCATTAATACATGAGTTAGAAGAAAAATGGGATGCTAGCAGGTCAGCTTTATCCTTGGTTGAAGTGACAACAGAACCATATGGTTTGGACAGAGGTGGGAGCAGAGATGGCCAAAAGTTGCAGCCAATAGCTTTGGCAAGAGACCAGAATGCTCGGCTACCATTAGTGCAAGAAGCAACTTTTCTGCTCTTGGCCTGTTCAAACTCTAGTTTGGACTGATTAATAACGGCTTTACAATTGTTGTGAGCATTGGTGTAGGCAGAAAATGAAACTGAAGAATTGGAAACAAGGCAATTATGATATACAACGTTCTCTTGAACAGCCTTAGCACATTTATTGGAAAACCAGGTTTAGATAAATGATGAGATTTTAAAGTGGCGTTTGGGATAAAGGATTCCATTCCTGCAAGAATAATTTCACTGACACGATCTGAGCAAACGTTGACATCAGAAGTTTTGAAACAGTAGTCCGACCAAGGAAAAGAAGGAAAAGAAATCTCGCAGGTCATCTCATTTTGCATTCTGGTAATGCTAGACAACACGAGATAGTAGTAGTAGTCATAGTGGCATGTGATGCAAGAAAGCAAGCTTATGCGGCATCAGCCAAAAAAAAAAAAAAAAAAAATCACACCATTCCCTCCAAGTGTCTGTCCAGTTCCTCCTTAAATTTATTTAACCTATCAACTTCCACAATGACAGATGGAAGTCTATTCCAGCAATTAACCACCTGCTGGCTAGAGCCAAATTTCCGCACATCTATTCTGCATCTGTCTTTTCTTAATTTGAATTTATGCGCCTGTTAGGTTCGGAATCTGAACAAGTGGGAATAGGTAATCTGAACAGGTTGGGAATAGACATGAGACAAAGGTTCCATTGGAGAAGAGACAATTACCAAGTTGTTATCTGAGGTGCCTAAAGGACCTCTCACTTCGACTGTGTACTTAGAAGAGTTGTTTGTGAGAAAAAGATCAAGCGTATTGGCTGTATGGTTAGGATTGTCCGGTATTCTTGTAGGTAAATGAACAATCTGTGCAAGGTCATTAGTAATTCAAAAGCCTCAGCATCTTGTCTTGCTGGGTCGGTGTGACTAGAAAATGGAAGCCAGCTGGAGTTGTGAACATTAAAATCACCAAGGAAAATTACCTCACTGTTAGGAAAGTTGGACTGGAGAAAGTCAAGTTGTAAAGAGAGGAAGTCAAAGAGCTCCAAGTGATTAGTGGAGTTGGGAGAACGGTAGAGACAACAGATGAATTTGACACAATGAGGTAGAGATATTTTAAGCCAGAGAAGATCGAAAAGAGGGAATTCCATATTACCAGGTTTGACAGGGAATATTGGAACGGACATAAGCACAAGTACCACCTTTGAGGCAAAAGGAATCATTCAGTGAATAATTTGGGCAACTGAGATGAGCAGTAGTTGAATCAACCGATAACTGAGATTCTGTCAGAAAAAGTACTTGGGGTTTGGCAGACTGCAAGTGGAAATGGAGAGCGTTGAGATTAGAATTGAGACCACGTATATTTGTGAAATGAATTAGGAAGTGTTTGGGAGGTTTAGATCTTTTCGCAGATAAGCTTACTCTATTAGTTTGATAATTCATGGTGTATTCAATAGTAAGAAAAAGTGGGTGGGGCATGCTATATGAAGTAATGAAATTTTTGGATATGACGTACACACAGGGTAAGAATATACCCAGATCCTTGACATAACGTGGCCTCGACAATGCCACGCGCATACACACTACTCGGACTTCCTCTAGTCACTATCTGACAGAGTAGAGGTAGCAAGATTATACACTAGCTGATCTGGAAGCCTCCTAGTGAGTTACCAATAGGTTCGGTCCAGTGTACTAACTAGTGGCCAGCCTGCGAACACCGTTTTAGAGCTGTACCCTCGAAATGTAAGGAAGATTGGATCTCGTCATGATGTTCATCATAATCTCGAAAGTCATCAATCATACTGCATAATGGAAGAGATGGGGAAGGGTTGACCGGAACTGAGCTCTGGAGACTAAACATGGGTTCCACCACTTCAAGCCTCTAATAAGCAAAGTGGTGGTATTGCACCTGTTGATGAGAGTCATCTACCACCTAGTACTGCCTTGTAACACAGAGGGGCGGCATTCCTCCATGTGGTGTGGGTGCCACACCTCGACCACCGCCTTGCATTGGTTCACATCTGGGTGGTCACTCACCGTGTGCTTGTGCATGGAGGTTATACCCAATATTACTAACAGTCCCACCATCGTGAAGGTGCAGGCAGAGGATTTGGCTGTCATAGATCGTCCAGATTTTGCCGAAATTGGGTCCACTTGACTTGAGTGTTACACGAATATCAGTTCCATCAGCGTTTTAGACTCTCGAGTAGCAAGTACAGCTTGTCTAGCATATCTGATAGAATGTCTGTGACAACCTCAAGGTTCGAATATACACACATTTCTATCCTGCATCAATAAATAGCACTGATTGAAAGAATGAAAATGGAGCAATGCATTCTTGTTTCATCGGTTATTATTATCAATTAAGCTATATTCCAAAATATCCAATAAGCAGCATCCACTGTATATGCGTTTTTTGTATGGTCATTGTTTATTTATTGTTATATGGGATCAAATCCATCTGGATTTAATTGCATATACTGATATCGCAAAAATGCTGAATTAACTCATGAACTTATGCCAATATATTACACCTGTTAAGGGTCATATTTCCAAAGTATTCAGTGCACTAACATTACAACTCAGTTTTGTTATTAATCTCAGATGTTACTAAAAGGATTGTTTAAGTGTAACCTTTTTCATATACTGAAATAGTGAGTTTAAGTTTTGAAACATTGCTTGCAACCTAATAACAAATATCTCCAGAAGAATGCTGAGAATTCTTAAATAAAATGATTTTCTTTTTTCTTGTTAGGGCAACATCACAGTCAGCTGCACAATGATATGGCTCTGCAAGGTACCCTTTCCAGTCAGCCAGGTATGTCCACATTGTTCTGTTTATTCACATCAGTTATTTAAACAGTAAAGAATCATCTGTAGCCAGAGTAATAGATGTTTCTGTGCATCTAATCAAAAAAAAAATGTGTAATTAAAAAGACAGATTTACCTTTTCCTTTTATGTGGGTTTTCAACATGCAGAGCTTAAACTGCATAGGAAAAAGCTCTGGTCTTAATACTCATAACAGACCAAAGTGTGTTTCTACAAGTTGCATTGTTATTGCACTTCTTTTAAACAGTTAAATCTCCAAAAGGATAATATGCCATTTATTTTAATGCTTTTGCAAGTATATACATTTTTCATGTGTGAACTAACTACATATATATAAATAAGTAAGTGTGTTTTAGGACAGGGCGGCTCCTGGAATGTTAGTTCAACTCTGCCTTGTTTCACAAATAAATAAAATCTTTTAACAATAAAGAAATCTTCACATTTAGCAGTAACAGTGACATAGTTATCAGCAACCAATACTTAATCCCCAAAATAGAATACAAAATTACGATGTACTGTTAAGTTAACTTAAAAAAAAAAAGTTGTAACATCAACTTCTTTAAATTTAACATTATTGACATTGTTATTGACAACAAATAAATATATAACTATTACAAAATGAGTCTTGAATTCAAAGCTAAATTTGACTTCAACAGTGTATTTAACCTTTACACAAATTTTGAATACATAGCCATCAATTGCACAATCATAAATGCTATATCCTTCTATATTCTCTATTATGTAGCACCGAGCGGAACGGAAAGTAAAATAAAATAATGAGTTGTAGTTAAACTAGGTTTAATGTTAAATACATACGATAAACAGTAAAAATATAATATGTTAGATACATACAGTAATCAGTAATACAAAAAGCTTTTGGGCTTTATGTTGCCCTTCATCAGTTAACTGTTGGATTGAAAGTTTTGGGAACATAGAACTTAAGAGCATGCGATGGCAGTCATGCACAGTGAACTGCATGATGCAACAACTAACTGTTGGAAGTTGAAGTCTGTGGTTGTGACGTATGGCAACGTTACCACCATTTGTCAGTCGTGAGAATTGTTGCTTCAATAATAGGATGAACATGACAACCTCTGTTTCTGTTGACGGAAGTATTAGAGCATGTGATGTGCAGTGACTCCAACCAGGCATGGCGTTGGTAATGGTGGGACCGATTGACAACCGTGACATCGCGGCATGGGTCAATGTTGTGTCGAGTTTACCAGAAGTGCTCAGCAATGGCCTAGTGTTCTATGTGTTTTATCATTAAATTTGTGACATGTGGAAGAAACAAAAGATTACTCTCGATGATGACACCCAGAAGCTTAGTCTGAGTGACCAGTGGAAGTTGGATGTTATTTATTTTCATTAATGTCGGTTAATGTTCAGCTTCCCTCCAAAAGTCACCATATTAGATTTTGCAGAGCTAATCTTAAGTTTGTTCTCTACCGTCCAATCAAAAAGATTCGCCAGGACAATATTAGCTTTTAATTCAAGTTCCAAACAAGTATTTCCTGGAATAAGAACTGTTGTTAGGTCATCAGCATATGCGATAATTTTTACATCCTCAAATGGTCTTGAAATCCACTGATGCAATACAAGGTTCCATATTTGAGGACCTAATATAGAGCCCTGAGGGCAACCACGACAAACCTTCCTTTGTAATTGATTATAACTTGATCTAACAAAGATAGCACGATCCATAAAGTAACTTCTAAATAGAAGAAATAACTGTCTGGAGCAGCCAGCAAGTCTAAGTCAATCAAGGGCACTCTCCCACCAAAGGGAGTCAAACACTCCCTCGAAATCAATGAAGATAGCAAGATTATACTTACTGGATGAATTTGCAATGTTATAGACAAAATCTACCAAAGCATCCTCAGCAGACTGTCCATGACAAAATCTGTACTGATAAGGAGAATGAAGATTATTATCATCCAAAATACTATCAAGACGAAGTGACAGTCTCTCTCTAGCAACTTTCCAAAGGTTGGCAATAGTGCGATTGATCTAAACGAATGAGGATCAGAAGCAGGCTTATTTGGTTTAGGGATGAGTTTAACTAGAGCCGTTTTCCAGCAAGAAGGAAAAAGGCCCTCCAGATGACGTTTGTTCATTAATTGAAAAATAATTACAAGTTTTAATTTAGCCATATAGATGATGAAGATGTTTTGAATTTAATCTGGGCCGGGACATTTTTTCACATTAATTTTCTTGGGAACTCAGAAAAGTTCAGATTCAGTAAAAAGATCAATCACAGAATCAGAGACATATATTGAGTTAGCATGGCGAATTCTTTTACGAGTTTCAAGATCCTGAGACAAATCATCATCTTTAAAAAGATTGTTTAATATCATTTACTGTTTCTGTCCAGGAGGATGTTTCCACTGAGTTTTCTGTTACCGTTCCAAAGATTTCAGATGAAAAAGACTGTTTCTAGAGATCTTGTGTAAAAGACCGACATTGAATCGACATTTCCAGTTCCCTGAACAAAATCGATCCAGGTATTTCTTTTACAAGTTGCAATTTCTTTAACATAACGCCTTTTTATATCTCTAAATTCAGAATAATACCTTTCAACCTCGTCGTGTGGTGCCGATCTATGTCTCTAATAAGCCCTCCTCACTCAATGAACTCACTTCTGAAGGTCCAACAGGTCAAAGGACCACCAAGGGCAAATCCTTGTTGTTATATATTTTTCCTGAATGCTTTATACGATGCTTTAAGTATTGCCTTCTGAATAATGTCAGCCGAAACAGAGGCATTTATATCACCAGGTAAAGAACTCTGACCAGGAAAGTTAGTATTGATAGAAAAGTCAAATACAGGCCAATAAACATTTTTTATCGAGAAGTGGATCAAATTTGGTTGTAACGAAGTAGCTCTGGACCTGTACTGTTGAGAAACCTGAACGGATATTGCACAATGGTCACTTTACACCCAAGAAGGCTGGAGAGTCCAGCTCGGGCAGGATTTAGCAAAACTTGAATTTACCAGGAAGACATCAATATTCGTTTCACCTGAATGACTATAAAAGGTGAAATAAGGTTGTGGTCTGTTTAAAATATTAAGGTTTTTACTTATAATAAAATCCTCAGGTAGCTGACCCCAAGAGTCAGAGGAACTACTGGCTCTCGGGGTCTGTACCAAATAGGTGATTTAGCATTGACATCAGAACAAATAACAACATTCTCTGCAGTTATAACATTTAACGCATGTTCATGTCAATATTGATAGAACTTTTCACAGATCTACTATTAGTGAAATCAGAGGAATTAAAATTCACACTGTGTACAGATGAATAAGAGACGTTACAATGCTCAAAATTCTCCTTAGAAAGAAAATTTACATTATGTACAATTGATTGAGATCCACTACTCATCTGCAGTCCGTAATCTTTTAGTTTCTAAAGCTCTCAAATATTCGGAGCAGTTACTGTCCCTAACTATGTGCCAATCCCACTTCCTTCTTTTACAATTTATGCAACTAGCGTATTCTTCCTTATGAGGACACTCTGCAAACACATGGCCACAGTGACCACATGATGGAGACTCATGAATGCAGTACTGCGTAGTATGACCATAACCAAGACATAAAAAGCAGCGTGTAACTATTGTGAAAGGTCTAAATTTGTGAGAACTCCAGATCATATATAATCATTCAAGAGATGAAATACGCTTATAAATTTTTGGGGTGAAACTTAAAACCCAATGAACATTAGCTGATACTCTAGCTTTAGTTGAAAATCGAAAAGAGGTCCACAATCAACCAAATTCTTCATATATAAATTCTCGATTATTTCATCTTTCGCAAGATCCTTCGGAATGTCATACAGTAAAATTGAAGGGTTACCCTTATGTGGAACTTCAGAGGATAACCCTGCAGAACTTAAAGACTTTGAATCTAAAATAGACTGAGCATCAGATTTAGAAGCTGCCTCAATCAACCCCACGATTACAGACTAATGACTAAGTGATTTAACCTTTACATTTTTAAAATCTGATTGCAAGGTTTTGGTCACTAAATTTTTTACTTCAACACTAGACTTACAATCACAAGAATCAGAAGCTCTGAATATTATTATATTATTCTCCTGTTAACTTGAAATTGGTTTTTTAACATCGGCAAAAGATCTCTGCTAAGTTGTTAACAATTTATCTGTATCTTTAGGTAACTCATCTGATATGCGATCTTGCGCACTGAATTCCAAATTAGATTCTATTTGTCCCTGTGCTGATACAAAGGGAGAAATCGATAAAAATTTTTCCAACAATTGGGTACGCTTATTTACTTCCTCATTAATTGACTAAGCCTCTCACTCTCTATTAGTAATTCAGTAGCCACCATTTCCAAATTTCATTATCTTTCCGCATTTTAGATATTTCCTTGTACATGAACGATGCATCCTGAACATCCCCCACTACCTCTGTCATGGTACCAACCTCGTTAGCAAAAACATTTCCATATCCACATGAAAATTCTACTTGGTGCCCCACTACCAATTCTTTATCTGTGCCAAAATACTACTGACGCTGAACCTGCTCATAATGAAATGAATACTTAAATTTTTTAAAAAAAATTAAGTTTAAGTAACTTAAACCCAAAGTATGTGGCACCCCAGTTGAAAACCACTGATCTCTAGAGTGTTGCTGTAATGACATGAACTTGTTGATTGCTAATATGGCATCCTGTGATGATTTTATTGGGGGTATGGTCTGTTCACTATATCCAATTGTCTGTTAAACTTGAAAAAAATACATATAATTTGCTGAAGTGGCTAGAATGTTATGAGAAAGTGCTGTATGATGAAACGTAACACTGTACTTTATTGCATTTATTTCTGAGGTTGTCTTTGCATTCCTTTATGAGGGCAGCAGTATCCAGTGTGAAATTTTTCTGTATCATATATTGGTAGTGGAAACTCTGATTAAAGCTTATTGGTTCAGATGGCTGTCTCTGCTGATGCGTAAAATCCTGGCTCCCTGACATTCTTTCTTTCTTTTTTTTTTTTTTTTTTGCAAAAATTATTTAATTAATGGTAAATATAATCAGACCAAGGCAGTTACATCACTAAGTCCCATATGAATTAAAAGCATAATTCAGTGGATGCTGGCCATTATTTCTGAATTCTCTTAAATTGTTGAAGTGAGGATATACTGTTTGTATATGTGGGTGTGTGCACATATATACAGGGTGATTCAGGCGGAATAGTAAATATTTTGGGAGGTTATAGTATTGATTATTCTGAGTAAAAAATGTTCATATAAACGTGTACAATTCTCAATGGATATAGAGATATAGCTGTTTGAAACTGGCATGCACAAAGCCATTATGAGAGGTATTAAAGAATGATAAATGACTTATTGTTCGTATTTATTGACTTTTTTAAATACAAAACACATTTACCATTATTGTGAACTGAAAAAATTTGTCAATTTTTTCAGTTCACAATAAATGTCCAAAAATCCCACCGCCAACATTAGTGCACTTTGCAACGCTCATGGTAACATGACGTGACGTGTTGTTCTTCTGAGGTTGTCTTGGCATTCCTTTATGAGGGCAGCAGTATCCAAAATATGAGTGAGCAATTTGCCTCTTTATTCACCTTTTCTTTGTATACTGCACTTTTCATCCATCCCTACAGACAAAAATCTAACCGAGTGAGGTCTTGGGGACCTTAGTGGCCAATTAACGGGACCACCGTGGCTGATCCATCGTTCAGGGAAAGTTCGATTTAGAAATTGTATCACCAGACGGGTATAATGTGCAGGAGCTCTGTTATGCTGAAAGCACATACCAATCCTTTAGCCAATTGAACATCCTCCAATAGTAGTTTAAGTTAATTTTGCATAAATTCTAAGTAAATGGGCCCTGTATGATGACTTTATCACACAACAGGCCCAATCAACTGGTTGTTGATGATACTGCACCACACATTTACAGAGAAGCAGTGTTGACAATTTGTTTCTACAGTGGTATGTGGATTTTCGTCTGACCATCTATGAGAGTTACAGGTGTTGTTGATACCGTCATGGGTGAAAGTAGCTTCAGCGATGAAGCTACTTTCACCCATATTAATGGAATTAAGAAGCGATTAGTATTTACCCACCAACAAAATTCCAATTGCTGGGCATCATCTCCTGGTTGAAGGTGTTGCACTTGCTGTATGTGAAATGGATACAAGCCGTGCTCATGTACTGTTCGCCATACTGTTGTCTGTGGAACACTGATGCGCATAGAAATTCTTCTTGTGCTAATAGTATAACTACGTTCCACTGATTGAAGAATGTGTTTTATTTCATCCACATTTTGTTCATTTGCACGTTCAGAAGAAATATAAGTTCTGGGAACTGTACCAGTCTCATGCAGTTTTGTAAACACTAGTAAATGCTCTTGAATCCAATATTCTGCGGTTAGGAAACCATTGATGGTATTCTCTACAAGCAGCAGTAGCACTTCCAACACAAAAACCATAGAAAAACGCCATATAGGCATATTTGGCATGTGTTGAGGATGTGCAGCATTCTTAACAGTGCTTCTAACACCAAACAGCATCAGGTTATAACTGCTTCTTGGTCACATCTGATTCAGCGAGCTGTGCATGCCAGTTTCAAACAGCTATATCTCTATATCCATTGAGAATTGGACACTTTTATATGAATTTTTGTACTCAGAATAATCGATACTATAATCTCCCAAAATATATACAGGAATCCCTCAATTAGCACAATTAATTGGTTCGGTGAAAATGGTGCGCTATGCGAAATCGCACTAATCGAAGTTAATAATCAATACAAAATAGCCTAATTTGTTCCAAGACCTACAATATACCAATCAATATTTTTAAAAATACATTTTTTTATGGAAATTTAATGTACAGCAGTATGAAAGCAAAGGATAATTATAAATATTTGCAGTACAGTAATCAAAAGTTTATTGAAATTAAAAAATTACCATATATAACTCACTTTATTTCTTTGTAAAATATTTCAAAAGGCTGGTTTGCGCAGACTTTTCTTTCTTCCTTTCATCATAAATTTGCTTGTATGGATATACATCTTTTTCAGTGTTCCTGTGAATTTGCATACTGTGCTCGATATCTGGGTCTGCATCCATGATTAATTGCTTCAAAATTTCAGCTGCGCGAAATATTCCTTCAAGTTCTTTTAATGTCGACTTCTTCCTCATAAATTTCCACCTCGTCATATGCTCGTTGTTCATCAATATTAAGGAGGTCAGAATCACTTAATTGTTCTGAATGTGATTCCAGAAATTTGCAAACATCACTGTTGTCGATTTCATCAAATCCTAGATCTCTTCTGATATTTGCTGTTTCATCAATAACAGTCTTGACATGAGTGAAACTACAGAAATCATTTGCACAATGTGGCAAAATATGCTTCCAAACTTTTCTCATATTGCTGGATGTTGTTTCAGACCATGACTCATGAATATTGTCTGTTGCTTTCCTGATGTTGTAATTTCTCCAAAATTCAACTAAAGTAACTGCACCATCTCCAGATTTTGCTTCAGTTGCTTGCGCAAATGTTCTGCCTAAATAACAGGCCTTAAAAGTAGTGATTGTGCCTTGATCCATAGGCTGTAAAAGACTTGTCGTATTTGGAGGTAAAAAAATAACTTTCACATTTTCACACATATCAGAAAGTGCTGGTGGATGGCCCGGGGTATTGTCTGAAATTAATAAAAATTTTGAATGCAAGATTATTTTCTTCACAGTAGGCCTTAACTTTTGGACAAAAATAGCTAGTGAACCACTCTTCAAATAAAGCTTTTGTGACTCAAGCTTTTCTATTAGAGCACCAAACAACAGGTAGGCTTGCTTTATTAAAAGCTTTACCGAAAGATCTGGGATTTCATTTCTATAGACAACCATGGGTATTAATATCAAATCACCTTCTGCATTGCCTCCCAATAAAAGTGTTATTCTATCTTTGGAAACTTTATAACCTGGTTGAGCCTTTTGTTTTTTTGCTAGAAACGGATTTTTTTTTTTTTTTTTTTGGCATTAATTTCCAAAAAAAAGGCCTATGTCATCAACATTAAACATTTGTTGATTGCGTAGCTACCGTCATCAACAATTTTCTTTAAAATTTCAGGATATGTCTTGGCTGCATCTTTATCTGCACTTGCCACTTCTCCAATCAATGCAACATTATGCAGTCCTGTTCTTTTCTTAAAACGTTCAAACCAGCCTTTACTGGCAGTGAAAGTTTTTTTCCGTTTCCGCTTCAGTCACTTTTTCTTTTGAAGAACTTCCTTGAACATTTTTGTCAGTTACCGCTCTACCCAGGTTTTCTATTGTTGATTTTTCTTTTAACATTGCGAAAATACCCAAGGCTTTTGTTTTTATGGTCATTGTGCAGATTGGAATTCTTTTTTGATTGCAGTCTTTTACCTTTTTCCTTATATGCACTGGCTTAACTTAAAATTGTCTGAACTGTTGATTCAGGCATTCCAAGTTGATGAGAAATTTGTATTTTACTATTACTATCTTCAAATCTTTTTATGACTTCAATTTTTTCATCTAACGTTATCACTTTTCTTTTCTTTTTACCAGAGGCATTATCAGATACATGTTTACAGGCATAATATATAAAAAAATTTTATAGAAATTAATTAGTATGCACAGTAATTAATGGCGGGAGATACATGCGAGTCTGCTGCACATTAACACACAATGCAAGAACAACTGAAAGAAACTGAACACACATGAGGAATTATTAAGGTTTGAAAATGGAAGAAGGTTATCAAATTGTAACAGGGTGCTTAATGATTTTTTAATAACTGAGAGCAAAGTGGAGGAGAAATTGTTGAAGTTAAACATAACAAAAGCACCTGGGATGGATGGGATCTATCCAGTTATATTAAAGGAGGCGGCAAAGCAACTAAGCAAACCCTTAGCCATAATTATGAGAGCACCCTTGGACTCAGGGGAGATTCCCACGGACTGGAGATGTGCAAATGTATCCCCAATTCACAAAGGGGGATCAAAGGGTGACACGAGTAATTACAGACCAGTTAGTTTAACTTCTGTTCCGGTTAAATAATGGAGTCACTGGTTAAAGATGCATTGCAGGATCATCTAGACAAGACTGCAGCAATAATTCAGACACAGCATGGGTTTGTTAAGGGAAAGTCTTGTCTGACAAATTTGATAGGATATTATGATGTGGTTACAAAGGAACTGGATGCAAAAAATAATTTTGATATCATATATTTGGATTTCAGGAAAGCTTTTGACAATGTGCACATGGAAGACTAGTGTACAAAGTGGAGCAGAATGGTATTAAGGGTAAGTTGCTACAATGGATAAAAGAATGGTTAAGTGGGAGAAGACAGAGGGTGGTAATCAATGGGTGCTGCTCTTCTTGGACTAATGTTATTAGTGGAGTCCCACAGGGTTTGGTGTTAGGTCCACTGTAGGTTTGTATATTTATCAATGATATTGATGAAGATATATCAGGCTTCATGTCGAAGTTTGCAGATGATACAAAGGTTGGCAGGGTTGTTAATGACAGTAATGGCAGTGTGCTACTGCAACAGGATCTAGATAATTTGGGCAGATGGGCTAAGAAGTGGTAACTGAAGTTTAACCTTAACAAATGCAAAGTACTGCATATGGGTAGAAGTAACCCCAGAGAAATGTACCAACTGTGTGGTACTACACTTAAGGTGGTAGAAAATGAAAAAGACCTGGGAATAATTGTGCAGTCAGATATGAAGTTTTCTGAGCAATGCAGACAGGCTGCCAGGGCAGGTCATGGGGTGTTGTCAATGATATATAGGAATTTTGCTAGCAGGGAGAAGGAGGTGATTATCCCTCTGTATAAGGCAATGGTCAGGCCATGCCTTGAGTACTGCGTACAGGTCTGGAGGCCTCATTTTACGAAGGATGTAGATTTACTTGAGCATGTACAGAGAAGGGAAACAAGATTGGTGAGGGGAATGAAGGGATCCTCTTACCAAGAGAGGCTTAAGTTCTGCAAATTGCAGTGGCTGGAGACTAGGCACCTGCACGGTGGTCTGGTTGAGGTGTAGAAGGCCTTGAATGGGTTGAGCACGCTAAATTCTGATGGGATCCTTCCACTTGTTCAGATTACGAACCTAAGGGGGCATAAATTCAAATTAAGAAAGGACAGATGTAGAATAGATGTGCGGAAATTTGCCTTTAGCCAGCGGGTGGTTAATTGCTGGAACAAACTTCCATATGTTGTTGTGGAAGTTGATAGGTTGAATAAATTTAAGGAGGAACTGGACAGGCATTTGGAGGGAATGGTGTGTTTTTTTTTTTTTTTTTTGGATGATGCTGCATAAGCTCATACACTTGCTTTCTTGCATCACATGCCACTACTACTACTTTTTCTGACAGAATCTCAGTTATCGGTTGATTCAACTACTGTTCATCTCAGTTGCCCAAATTATTCACTGTATGATTTCTGTCACCTCAAAGGTGGTACTTGTGCATATGTTTGTTCCGATATTCTCTGCCAGAGACTCGGCAATTTGGAATCTCCTCTTTTCAATCTTCTCTGGCTTAAAATCTCTCTACCTCATTGTGTCAAATTCATCTGTTGTCTCTACCGTTCTCCCAACTCCACTAATCGCTTGGAACTCTTTGACTTCCGCTCTTTACAACTTGATTTTCTGCAGTCCAACTTTCCTGACAGTGAGGTAATTTTCCTTGGTGATTTTAATGTTCATAATTACAGATGGCTTCCATTTTCTGGTCACACCGACACAGCTGGATAGGATGCTGAGGCTTTTGCAATTACTAATGACCTTGCACAGATTGTTAATTTACCTACAATAATACCGGACAATCCTAACCATACAAACAACACATTTGATCTTTTTCTCACAACCCTTCTAAGTACATGGTCGAAGTGAGTGGTCCTTTAGACACCTCAGATCACAACTTGGTAATTGTCTCTTCTCCAATTGTGCATTCAACTCGTGAAATCTCGGAGGTCATGCAAAATGGGATGACCTGTGAGATTTCTTTTCTTCTTTTCCTTGGTCAGACTACTGTTTCAAAACCTCTGATGTCAACGTTTGCTCAGATCGTGTCAGTGAAATTATCCTTGTAGGAATGGAATCCTTTATCACACACTCCACTTTAAAATCTCGTCCTTTATCTAAACCTTGGTTTTCCAATAAATGTGCTAATGCTGTTCAAGAGAAGAACATTGCATATCATAATTGGCTTGTTTCCAATTCTTCAGTTTCAGTTTCTGCCTACACCAAGCTCATAACCATTTTTAAAGCAGTTATTAATCAGTACAAACTAAATTTTGAACAGGCCAAGAGTAGAAAACTTGCTTCTTGCCCTAATGGTAGCTGAGCATTCTGGTCTCTTGCCAAAGCTATTGGCCGCAACTTTTGCCCATCTCTGCTCCCACCTCTGTCATAGTCAGATAGTTCTGTTGTCACTTCAGCCAAGGATAAAGCTGACCTGCTAGCATCCCATTTTTCTTCCAACTCATGTATTAATGATTTTGGTAAAACACCTCTGACCATTCCCAACATGCTCCATTCGATTCATCCTGTGGTCTTCCGTCAGAATGATTCTGACAAATCTTGATGCTAAGAAAGCTCCAGGTCCTGATGGTATTTCTCCACTTGTTTTCAAAACCTGTGCTCCTGAACTTACTCCTGTTCTTTGCCGCCTTTTTTCACTTTCTTATTGCAAAGGTATTTTTTCTTCTACTTGTAAATTTGCTATCCAGCCAGTTCCTGAAAAGGATGACAAATCCTTCCCATCCAATTATTGTCCCATTGCAATTACTTCTACTGCATCTAAAGTAATGGAGAAATCAATTAACTGCCAACTCTTAAATTACCTAGAAACCTTCTGTCTGATCAATGGTCACCAGTATGGATTCCGTCAGTGTCAATCCGCTGGTGATATTCTGTCTTATGTTACCCATTTATGGACAAATTTAATGGAAAAGTTCGGTGAAACACAAGCAGTTGCTCTTGACATCTCAAAGGCTTTCGATCGTGTTTGGCATAAAGGTTTTCTAAACAAGCTTCCATCTTATGGTTTGCCAATTGTTTTTTGTAATTGGTTATCCAGTTTTCTCTCTGATCGCTCACTGAGGGTGATGGTAGATGGCTCTGTCTTTTAACTTCTACACTAATGCCGGTGTCCCCCCAAGGTTCAGTTCTTTCTCCCACTCTTTTTCTCTTGTATATTAATGACCTTCTTCAATTGACTGGAAATCCTATTCATAGTTTTGCCAATGATAGAACATTGCATTCCACTTTCCATTTTGAGAAACCTTGCCCTGCTCAATCAGCTTCAACTTCTCGAATATCTGCTACCAATTCCTTAAATGTCGATCTCCAGGTAATTCTCCAGTGGGGCAAAGACATCCTAGTTGATTTCAATCCTTCTAAAACTCGTCTTATATCTTGCAAAAAGGATTCTTCTGCCCCTATTCTTATCTTTGGTGACTCTTCGATGTCTAGGCAAATTGATATATCTCTTGGGGATTACCCTGACTTCTAATCTCTCTTGGCACAAGCACATTACAAATATTGCTTCAAGTCTAAATGCCAAATGTATTGTTGTTCTGTTTTCCAAATTCCTTTGATGAATAACTTTCTGCATGTACTAAAAAAGTAAAAAAATTTCTGATATACATTTTAGAAAATTACATAGAAAGTTTTGTTTCGTGAGTTATTCGATTCATGTAAATCCTTTTAAAAAAAACACTGATCAAACGGAGAAATGAAATTTTAATACACCATAAAGATAAAATCATATGTAGTCACATACAACAATTAAAACTAGATATAAAAAGAAATAAAAACAAAAACACAAGGCAAACCCTCCTCACGTAGGAGGGTTTGGTCAAAAATTGAAAAACACTGAAATGAAATGAAGGATGAAGGAAGATGGGAACTTCTGCATGACACACACACACACACACACAGAGTATACTCCCCCCCCCTTTTTTTCATAGCTCTGGTTCATGAATTTTCATGTACCAGAATCCTAACCTTTCGAGGCTTAGTGAACTCCATTATTTGTGGCTGTTTTTTTTTTTTTTTTTTGGAAGGCTGATTTTTAAAAGTTTATTTTTTGTTGAAGTGAGTTCAGCTTCTTTCTGAAACTTAAAGTATATTGTAATGATGTCTTCATTTGATAAAACTGCAGCTTGGTATAATATAAAAAATTTTTCCATTTGCGGAACTTCAGGTGAACAGGTGTTCTAATAGCATTTTTGCTCAGGACTAAATTAGCTAGTCTCAGAGATCTAGTCCTGAATTTTTCATCTTTCATCATAAACAAAAACAGATAAACTGGTCTCAGAAAGTACAGTGTACAGACAAAAGCACATTGATATGCATATTAATACATTTGCCACTGCTGTTATTTGCCCCTCGACGTGGGCATCTGTACGTGGTGAGGGGACCTCCCAGTGACGCTGCTGGACTTCCAGACTAGCATCACTGGGATCCAACGCCCACAGCCCAGGTTCCAGGCTTACATCAATGGAATCCGGTGTGTTTGCCGTGCGCTGCGACCCGTGGAAATTCGGAAAGGGGGATCCTGGTGGTTGAGGGGCCCAGCTTCAATACACCACTTTGGCCCCTGCTTCGACAAGACGGGAGGTCCTGGAAGGCCCGGCTAGGATCAATCGGCTAGTAGGCTCGCCTGCGAGGGTCAACCGTGTCAATGCCACGCCCCTACCCTCATGGTCCGAGGGACAGGATTCAGGCTGGCGGCGGTGCGGGTATAGTGTCTGTGTAGCCCTGGCGTTCCACTGCCGAGCGCATTTATTGCATGCTGGGTAGTGGGCGTCCCTTTGGGCTCCGTGGTGGGTGGGGAGCCTGGCCACTGAACCACTTAAAATTTACATGAATCCTGATAAACTAACTTCTTCAGGGGCCCCAACCCGGTCCCTATCTGAAACCATTGACAAAGATGCAGATAGCATTATTGCTAAAAAGAGGCAGCGAACCGAATTACCATCAGGGCCAGTCCCAAGGTTCTTAATCATGCATTCTACCAATGAAACACCAATTGGTAAAATGTCGCCCTTTTTTATTCAAAAAGGGTTAGATGGGTTAGCAGATTCACCCAAATCAGTTAAGAGGCTTCGTTCTGGAGACCTTTTAATTGAAACTAAAAATGACAGGCAATCGGAACATCTACTCCGAGTAACATCAATCGGAGGAGTACCCATAACAGTGACACCACACAGAACACTCAATTCATCGAGAGGTGTCATTTCGGAGTGGGACCTTCTCGACGTAACCGAGGAGGAAATCTGCTCCGAATTAAAACCACAGGGAGTTACTGCCGTCAAGAGAATTATTGCGCGAAGGGATGGAAAAATTGTTAAAACCAGGAGCGTTATCCTGACTTTTAACTCTCCTAAACCTCCTGACGAGATTAAAGCTGGATACATCAATTGTTCAGTGCGTCCATACGTTCCGAACCCTTTACGGTGTTTTAAATGCCAGAAGTATGGGCATTCTCAAATGGCCTGCCGTGGAGTCCTTGCATGCGCTCGATGCGGTGCAAAGGACCACGAAACAACAGCATGTTCAGCCGCAAAATCCACCTGTATTAACTGTGAAGGCGAACACCCGGCCTACTCACGAGCATACCAGAGGTGGAAAGAAGAAAAAGAAATTCAACGGCTGAAGGCAGAGCTAAATATATCATACCAGGAGGCAAGGAAATTGGTGAAACCCCTGAATACCAACAAACCTACCTACGCCCAGAAGGTAGCAGGGAGATGTTCCATCGGAACTCAGACGGACATGACCATTCCTCCAAAGGAGTCTTTCACTCCCATCACGCGTTATCTCTTAAGTTCTCAAAAACCTGCACAGAAAAACCAATCAGCTGCCACTGCTATATCAGTACCTCCTAATGCTCCACAAGTAACCAAGGTAATTACGAAAGAAAAGAATAAGAAAGGGGAAGTCCCCCCTAGTACCCAAGAAAACATGGATGTCGAGCAGAAGGAGGTACCCGAAGATTCAGTCTTGGAACTCTTTGCGGAGGAAGAAATGGACACGGGACAGCGTCCATTCTTCCCCAAAAAAGATAAAGCCAAGACTGATAAAAGTAAGCCCTCAGCACCTCAGAAGCTGCCTGATGGACCCACCAAGCCAAAATAATGGCTAAATTCCTACAATGGAATTGTCGTGGATTCCGGCGAAATATTGATGACATCAAGGCCCTCCTGCAAAAGCACGAGCCAGTTTGCTTTTGCTTGCAGAAGACATATCTAAAGGCAAATGATGATCCCACCATGCACAACATCACAATTTTTCGAAAGGACAGAATTGCTGATGGCTCTGCTCGTCGGGGAGTGGCTATTCTTGTGGGTAACCAGACCCCAGGGCAGCCCTTGCTAATTACAACTAGCATAGAAGCTGTTGCAATTCGCCTAACGGTGGGATTTTTATTAACGGTCTGCTCTATCTATTTGCCACCTGGGACTGACATCTCCCAGGAAGACCTTGATGATCTTCTAAAGCAGTTGCCTCCCCCCTTACTTACTTCTCGGGGATTTTAACGGACATAACACCCTGTGGGGTAGTGCTAACATCAATGGAAGGGGACGAGTCACAGAGCGTATGCTCAATGACAATGACCTTTCCCTTCTAAATACTGGAACAAACACCTTCTTCCACATGCCTACCCATACTTTTTCTGCCATTGATCTCTCTATCTGCTCCCCTTCTCTACTCCCTTCACTCACTTGGGAAGTGGAGGAGAATCCATATGGAAGTGATCACTTCCCTGTGATAATCTTGTTACACAGTGGGAGGCCATGTCTTCCTTTTAGGTTACCACAGTGGAAGTTTGATCACGGTGACTGGAATGCCTTCCAACATCAGACAAATTTTGACCTCAGTACATCACAGAAATCATTGTCCAAGCAGCTGCAAATGCTGTCCCAAAAACATCTGCCCGGTTTTCACCATTTCCCAAACCTTGGTGAAATTCACAATGCACAACAGCAAAAAAGGCTCAAAACAAAGTGTGGGGGATATTTCGCCGATATCCTACCAAGAACAACCTTATAGCCTTCAAACTTGCACGAGCCAAAGCACACTACATCCGTCGTCAGAGTCAAAAGGAATCGTGGATCCGTTTTACATCATCTATTAACCAGTCTACCAACTCTAAGGTAGTCTGGGATAAAATCCGGAAAATGAAAGGAAAATATACATCCCACCCTTCTTCAATCCTAGATTATAATGGATGCACTATTGCAGATCCAACTGCAATAGCCAATGCTCTTGGGGAAACATTCTCTAACATCTCCACAACATCCTCGTATTCCCCAGAGTTCCTGGTCCTGAAACATAAACTGGAAAAACAAGCACTTAATTTTAAGTCCAAGGGGCTCTATCCCTACAACGGGACATTCACTATAGAGGAACTGAAAAGAGCCCTCACTCTTTCCAAAGCAAGTGCTGTTGGACCAGATGGCATCCATTATGAAATGATTAAACATCTTTCACCAAAATCTATGGATTGTCTGCTCCTTCTGTATAATAGAATCTTTATTGAAGGGCAGTTTCCAGACTCCTGGCGAAAGGCAATCGTTCTTGCCTTTCCAACATCCAGTGCAGCTTCCGAAGGAACTGGTCCACTTTGGACCATCTTATTAGATTGGAAGCATCCATCCGGGATGCTTTCCCAAAATGCGAACACTTGGTGTCGGTGTTCTTTGACATGGAGAAAGCGTATGACACAACTTGGAGATTTGGCATCTTAAAAGATCTGCATAGCCTTGGTCTTAGGGGGCAACTCCCCATTTTTATTAAAAACTTTCTAGCCAATCGATCTGTCCAAGTTCGTGTGGGATCCTCACTCTCTCGTTCCTTCAGCCAAGAGGAGGGAGTACCACAAGGATCAGTATTAAGTGTCACGCTTTTTGCCATCAAAGTAAATTCCATCACAGAACAACTTCCTCCAACTGTAAACAGTGCCCTCTATGTTGATGACTTTAGCACATTTTGTCAGTCATGCAACATGAGGGTTATTGAAAGACAACTGCAGAAAGCCATTGATAATCTGAATTCCTGGGCACTTGCTAATGGCTTCAGGTTCTCGCCGGAGAAGACCATTTGCGTACACTTTTGTCGCAAGCGTAATCTTCATCCTGAACCTGAATTAAGGCTCGGACAAAATGTTATTCCAGTAGTGTCAGACACAAAATTCTTGGGACTTGTGTTTGATAAAAAGTTGACCTTTCTCGAACATATTCGTCAACTTCGTACAAAATGCATGAGGGTACTAAATATTCTTTGCTCTCTCTCCTCCATGCGTTGGGGAGCAGATCGATGCACCCTACTACGGCTTTACTGTGCATTTGTACGATCCAAATTAGATTGCGGGTCCCAGGTATTCTCCTCAGCCAGAGATAGTGTCCTCCGATGGTTGGACCCTGTCCACCATCAGGCTATCCGTATCGCTACTGAAGCATTTCGAACATCTCCTGTCCAGAGCTTATACGTCGAAGTAAATGAACCACCGTTACCCCTTCGACGTAAGCAGCTGTCTTTAAACTATGCGTTAAAGTTGAAATCCCTGCCAGACCATCCTACGTGGACACCCGTTTTCGAGCCACGTTGGGAAAACTTGTACAATACCCGTCAGACTGCCAATCGACCTTTTGGTATTCGTGTCCAAGAGCTACTCAGAGAGTTTAACATAACGGTAGACAAGGTTGCAAAAACACCAAAAGAAACTCTTCCACCCTGGCATGCTCATATCCCATCCTGTGACTTTTTCCCTTAAGAAATGGGTAAAGTCTGGGACCTCATCATCTGTCTACCAGCAACTCTATGCTGCCCACCGATCCGATTACTCTGATTTTTTTGCCTGTGTTTACCGATGGCTCGAAATCAGAGTTGTCTGTAGGATCTGCCGCTATCTTTCCAGATAGTACTATCTCTGGGAAGATTCCCCACGAATGCAGCATATACACAGCTGAGTTGTATGCTATTGAGCTAGCCTTGGACCACATAAAACCCGTAAGCACCAAAGATGTATGGTATACACTGACTCTTCAAGTACACTGCAGGCTTTATCGGGGATGAGGTATAATCCTCATCCGATTGTGACACGGATTCAGCAGACGTTACATTCCCTGTTTGAGTGGTCATTCGACATCCATTTCTGCTGGATTCCGAGCCACATTGGGATCAGGGAAAATGAACTGGCAGATGCTGCGGCCAGATCACCAGAACCACACAACACTTATTGCCTGTTAGTCCCCTATACAGACTACAGGCAGCTAATACAAACTAAATTACATTCCCAATGGTAACAATCTTGGCATGAGCAAGTCACAAATAAGCTCTATCAGATAAAGCCTGTAATCCAACACTGGCAGTCTAGTCTGCGCAGGAACCGCAAAGAGGAAGTTGTTCTAGCTCGTCTCCGCATAGGACACAGTCATCTTACACATGCTTTTCTGCTGAGGGTGCATGACTGTCCTATGTGCGAGAACTGTGGCACCATTTTAACTATTCATCACATTTTAACTGTGTGTCCACGTTTTAGACAAGAACGTGATTTATATTTTACCGTTTTTAGTCATCCAGCTGAGCCTTATACACTCAGTCAGATTTTATCCGACAATGACGATGTGTCTGCTGTTTTTAGCTTTTTAAAATCAATAAACGTTTTTGCTCATATATAAAATTTACATTTTATTGTGATTTTCTATTTATTTATCCTTTTATACATTTGTTATATATTTTGACATAGTGACCTAAGTAATTGGGTCACTGAAAGTTTAAAGTTTTTTATATATGACTTGGTCTTGGCGCATTATAGCCTCAGTAGCTAATGCGCCAATAAAATCAAAACCAACCAATCAACCAACCAACTGCTGTTATTTGCAAGGGCCTGTTATTTGTCCTTTAGGCTCTTCTATACGGTGCTGAAACAAATAGGCAGTGCCTTTTTAATAAATGGATTTCATCAGTGATGAATCATCACTCCAGGTAATGCCATCATCTGTTGTTTGTAGTGTTCTGCAATCAACAGATACATTTGAGAAAGATTCAGAACCCACATCACTTAATAGAATTCTATTTCGGTTTTAGATGCCATATTATAAAGAACTGATTCAATGTCATCAGCTTCAACATACTGTTCATTAGTGTTCCTTTGTAGTCCTTATGTCCCAGGCTGTGGATCCACTATGACAACCCTTTAGGGTAAAATTTTATAAGAAAATGCTTTTTAAATAAAATTTTATCAGTAGACACATACACTAAGGATGAAGTCTTGATTTTAAAAGACTAAAGAATTAAAATTGCTCAAGCATAATCTTCAAAAAATTTTACCTTCTCTTCTTGTGGAGAATAGTGAACTTGATAAAATAACTTCAACCTGAGCAAGGAACAAATGAAACTGTGAATTAAGTATACAGCTTTTATAGAACTCTCTAGACAGTGAAATTGAGGCAAAAAAATTGCAGTTAATTTTTATGCAAGTTTGTGTTTTGGCAGCAAACGTGTTAAAATTGATCATATATTATGGATGGCAAACTTATTTGTAGAGATCAGGTTCCTCCACCCACCATTACCATGTGTTTTTCTGGATTTTTCAGCCTACACAGCATATATATATATATATATATATATATATATATATATATTGGCCCATGAATACATGCTCAAATAGACATAATATGCAACAAACCATATGAACTGGATTACCGTCAGTACTAATCAGTGTGCCAAAAATTCCCAAGGACAAGTCAAGTATATATAGGAGAGGGTAGATTATTACATAAGGGAATCAATCATTTCCCTACCTTACAACTGTGGGTAAATGATGATTAACATGAGTTAAAGTTAAGGTAGTTTGTTCAACTTTAGTAATAATTGGTGTGATTAGTGTTCGTAATTTCTTTGTTTTCTTTTTTGAATAGCTCCTGAATATTGGTGTTCCATAGCTTACTTTGAATTAGATCAGCAAGTGGGTGAAACCTTCAAAGTGTCATCATCTTACAGTAGTGTTATTGTAGATGGTTATGTGGACCCTTCTGGAGGAAACCGTTTCTGTTTAGGAGCTTTGTCCAATGTTCACCGAACAGAACAAAGTGAAAGACCAAGGTAAGTTGGCGCACTATGGCCATAGTTGCTGATGCACCTAATAAATCCCTAAACCAACAACAACCAAATTAAGTTTACAATACTAAAAAAAATTTCAATCCCTCTTTATTCTTCATTACCTTTAAGTGAAATTCTGAGTGATCAGTAGAATAATATAATTAGTTCCCTTTCATAATTATTTTTAAGTTTATTGCTACCATTATTTCCTATGAATCATATGTAGCAGTAAATTTCATTTAATTTCATGTGGTACCTTAAAGGAATGAAGAAGACATCAAAGGACTTTTTTTGGCAAAAAATGCCAACTTCTCTCTCTCTCTCTCTCTCTCTCTCTCTCTCTCTCTCTGTATGTGCACACACACAACACATGCTCTGCTCATTTTGCTATTAATATTAATCAGGCATAATGATGCAAGGAAGCAAACTTATTCTGTGTCAATAAATAAATAAAAAACCTGAATCTATTGCCGTTGCTAAAAAGTAACCATCCAATTTTTCCTTGACCTTCATTAGATTCACTATCTCACATTAGCTGAGGTATAAAGAGTCTAGTGAAGTTCAGGATCAGATTATTCCAGTGATCAACAGCACACTTCCCAAATAATGAATTTCATGAGACATGATCTTGTGTGCATAAGATTTTTTAGGCAAGGCTTCCAGGCCTGAATATACTATTCCAAATGTGGTCTTACTATTATTTTCTAAAAAGTAATGATGACATCCTTCTTCCTACTTACGTAGGTCCATAATGTTATTGATAGCACACAGTGAGCCTTTGTGTCTGTTTGTACCATAATATTTAATTCTTTCTCTAACAAAAATAAAAACTGTTAGTCTTTTGTATTTAAAAATTTTGCCATTTTACTGCCAGAAAAATCAAATATTTCTAAGAATAGATAATTTAAAACGTCAGTTTGAAACTACAGTGGGAACTCAACTTACGATGACATCAACATCCAATATTCTCAGAAACCAATATACCTTCTATACGATTGTTTATTTTAAGAACCAGTGATATTTGCAGGTACCGATGGCTTTCCGATATAGTTGGAACGATACATGGGTGGAAGTTTTCAGACGCGTGGCGCACGGAACATCACTCATACAATTAGTGTCTTTTTTATTGTTCAACGCATGGTGCACGAAACATATCTCGTATGATTGTTTCAGATCTATGACGATCTGAAACTTAAAGCTCCATCAACCAGTGACAGTACTGTGCACTTTGAAGATTTTAATGCCAGCAGAGGCTGGTTCGAGTGCTTCAAAAAAAGGGCAAATATCAAGTGTTGAGAGGCTTGGGGAGGCATTGTGCTGATTGAAAAAAAAAAAAAAAAAAGCAGCTGAGACATTTAAAATTGAATTCCAAGAGTTTTTTGATCAGGAGGGTTATCTTCCCCAGCAGGTTTTTAACATTGACGAAACCGGCCTCTTCTGGAAGCAAATGCCCAGGAGAACGTACATCACTAAGTATGAGGCTAGTTTACCTGGGCATAAACCTATGAAAGATAGGCTCACTCTCCTGTTGGGTGCCAGTGCCTCTTGAGATTTTAAGCTGAAGCCTTTGCTTGTATATCACTAACACCCCCAGAATATTTAAACAATAAAAGGTCGGCAAAGGCATGCTGGGAGTGTTTTGGCACAGTAACAAGAAGGGCTGGGTTACAGGATATGTCTTCAATGAATGGGAGCTTGAAGCTTTCTGTCCTTCAGGGAAGAGTTATCTTGAGAGAAATAAGTTCCTGTGAAAGCACTGCTGCTGGATAATGTGCAGGCCTTGTTCAATCTTTTGAGGCACAATTTGACTTTGTTCACGTCAAATTTTTGCCACCCAACACCACTCCTCTTCTTCAACCAATGGACCAGCAAGTAATTGCAAACTTCAAGAAAATCTACACCACAAATGTTCCCAAGTTGCTTTGAAGCGACCGCCGGTGAAAATGCTCTCACCCTCAAATATTTTTGGAGGTCGAAGTTTAACATGCTGAATTGTGTGAGGCTGATTGTAAGTTCTTGGAATGATGTAGTAGTAGTAGCACTGGCATGTGATGCAAGAAAGCAAGTGTATGAGCTTATGCAGCATCAGCCAAAAAAAAAAAAAAAAAAAAAATCACACCATTCCCTCCAAATGCCTGTCCAGTTCCTCCCTAAATTTATTCAACCTATCAACTTCCACAACGACAGATGGAAGTTTGTCCCAGCAATTAACCACATGCTGGCTAAAGGCAAATTTCCGTACATCTATTCTTCATCTGTCTTTTCTTAATTTGAATTTATGCCCCCTTAGGTTCGTAATCTGAACAAGTGGAAGGATCCCATCAGAATTCAGTGTGCTGAACCCATTCAAGGCCTTATATACCTCAATCAGATCACCGCGCAGGTGCCTAGGCTCCAGCCACTGCAATTTGCAGAACTTAAGCCTCTCTTGGTAAGAGGATCCCTTCATTCCCCTCACCAATCTTGTTGCCCTTCTCTGTACACGCTCAAGTAAATCTACATCCTTCCTAAAATGAGGCCTCCAGACCTGTACACAGTACTCAAGGCGTGGCCTGACCATTGCCTTATACAGAGGGATAATCACCTCCTTTTTCCTGCTAGCAAAATTCCTATATATCATTGACAAAACCCCGTGACCTGCCCTGGCAGCCTGTCTGCATTGTTCAGAAAACTTCATATCTGACTGCACAATTACTCCCAGGTCTTTTTCATTTTCTACCACCTTAAGTGTAGTACCACACAGTTGGTACGTTTCTCTGGGGTTACTTCTACCCATTTGCAGTACTTTGCATTTGTCAAGGTTAAACTTCAGTTGCCACTTCTTCACCCATCTACCCAAATTATCTAGATCCTGTTGCAGTAGCACACTGCCATTACTGTCATTAACAACCCTGCCAACCTTTGTATCATCTGCAAACTTCGACATTAAGCCTGATATACCTTCATCAATATCATTGATAAATATACAAAACAACAGTGGACCTAACACCGAATCCTGTGAGACTCCACTAATAACATTAGTCCAAGAAGAGCAGCACCCATTGATTACCACCCTCTGTCTTCTCCCACTTAACCATCCTTTTATCCATTGTAGCAACTTACCCTTAATACCATTCTGCTCCAATTTGTACAATAGTCTTCCATGCACAACAGTGTCAAAAGCTTTCCTGAAATCCAAATATATGATATCAAAATTATTTTTTGCATCCAGTTCCTTTGTAACCACATCATAATATCCTATCAAATTTGTCAGACAAGACTTTCCCTTAACAAACCCATGCTGTGTCTGAATTATTGCTGCAGTCTTGTCTAGATGATCCTGCAATGCATCTTTAACAAGTGACTCCATTATTTTACCCGGAACAGAAGTTAAACTAACTGGTCTGTAATTACTCGTGTCACCCTTCGATCCCCCTTTGTGAATTGGGGATACATTTGCACATCTCCAGTCCGTGGGAACCTCCCCTGAGTCCAAGGGTGCTCTCATAATTATGGCTAAGGGTTTGCTTAGTTGCTTTGCCGCCTCCTTTAATATAACTGGATAGATCCCATCCACCCTAGGTGCTTTTCTTATGTTTAACTTCAACAATTTCTCCTCCACTTTGCTTTCAGTTATTCCAAAATCATTAAGTATCCTGCTACAATTTGATAACCTTCTGCCATTTTCAAACCCTAATAATTCCTCATGTGTGAATCTAGATGGAAAATACTCATTCAGTTTGTTTGCTATCTGAGCAGGATCATCAACAGTCGAACCATCGATGTCAAGTGGACCAATCAGATTCATCCCCTTCCTTTTAGAGTTTATAGAAGTAAAGAAATCCTTGCTGTTTTTCTTAGCATCTTTTGACAAGGATTTCTCGTAATCTGCCTTCGCCTGCCTAACCTCCTTTGTCACCTGATTACAGACTAGCTTATATCTGCCATAGGCTTCTGAGTCGCTTGATAATTTATATGCATCCCATGCATTTTTCTTCTGTATTACGAGTCTCATTAGTTCATTAGATAACCATTTAGGCCTAAACCTTGAACAATATTTCTTAATAGGTATGAAACTTTTAGTAGCTTCCACGATTAATTCCTTGAATGCTTCCCGCTTAGAATTTACTGTTGGTAACATCGTCAGTTTATCCCACTGTACAGAATTTAAAAACTGTCGGAGACCACTGTACTCACCTTTACGGAAGCAAAAACCCTTTCCTTTACTCCTGATGGTAATTAAATCTTGAAGTAAATCCCACATCAGTACACTGTGATCACTGCCACCTAGTGGTTCCTTTATCTGCAAATTCTTAATACACAAATGATCACTGCTGATAACCAGATCAAGAGTATTACTTTCTCTGGTTGCCTCTCGAACATGCTGCTGCAGAAAACAATCATCCAATAAATCCACAAAATCTGACTAGTGTGTGAGTGACCAACCCACAAGTTCCAGTCAATATCTGGGAAGTTAAAATCCCCCATTATAAGACATTCCGATTTACTAGCCCACTCTATTTCTCTGTACAATTGTTCATTGTACTCATTCGAGTCATTGGGTCTATAACACACTCCTACTGTTATTTTTTCCTTTCACAGTGTTTATGTCACACCAAACTGACTCAACAGTGCACTGTTCATCTATATCAACTGGATGCACTTCTTTTGATTTTGTTTTTCTTAATTAACAGCATAACACCTCCTCCGTTTCTGTCCTTTCTGTACACATTGTACTTCCCAAATTCCAGTTCAGCATTCCTTATATCTGTGTGACACCACGTCTCTGCTATCCCAACAATATCCACCTTTGATATCTTGACCAACACTTCAAATTCATCAAATTTATTAACTATACTTCTAGCATTGGTATACATGCAAGCATACATGCTCCTGCTCCTATTCTTAGTTACTCTCAGTAGCTCCAGGTCACTATTTATTCTAATAGAAGTTGTGCAAGAATCACCTTCACCTCTGCCTACGGCTACTGTTAAACTATTAGTCCTTGTATCCCCCCCAAGCTAGCAGTTTTCCGACCCACCTAACACTGCCTCAATAGCATCAGCAAATATTCTTGCACCCTTTCTATTTAAGTGTATCCCATCCCTATAGAAGCAGTCTCTCTTGTTAACAAGTACACCAGGTGCTTAAATTCGGCCTTGGAAAACATCTGGCCTTTAATTATCCATAACACTGACAGATTTTGAAGGTGAGGGTGCTTTGACAATGGGTCTGGAGGTTAGCCAAAAACACCCCGGCATTGAAAACACTGAATTTGATGTGCAAAATGGAAAAGAAAAGTCATTTCTTATTTCAAGAAGCTACAAAAAAGTCGCAAAAAACAGTCCACTTTGGACGGTTTCTTTGCCAGTAGCATTAAAAGACTGAAATGATACTTGATATAGTCCCATCGCTAATTTCATCAGCTCTGCTTTGTTTGTTTTTTTATTTTAAGATATTTTATGACTATTTATTAAATAATCTTTATAAAACCAAATTTTAATGTAAAAATGAAGTATAACATGTAAGAAATACATATTTCATGTGTTAGTGGGGAATGTATTATAGAAATCAATGTATTATTGGTTTCAGCTTACAATATTTTCAACATACAATGGGTTTTTTGGAATGAATTACCATCGGATGTTGGGGCCCCACTGTATATCTTCTGGCATACTAGTTTTTAGCTTGGAGGAGGGGCATAACACTTAAAGATGCCTTACATTGTTGTGGGCTACATGTAACCCAGAGATTGGATGCGCTTGATGTAAAGGATAGCAAATGAAGTTTTATTCTGCTAAAGGTAATGTTTTACATTTGTGAAAAGAAATCCAAGAGCATCTTGCAGACTAGAAGACATAGTAGTAGTAGTAGTAGTAGTAGTAGTAGTAGTAGTAGTGGCACATGATGCAAGAAAGCAAGTGTAGGAGCTTATGCAGCATCAGCCAAAAAAAAATATCACACCATTCCCTCCAAATGACTGTCCAGTTCCTCCTTAAATTTATTTAACCTATCAACTTCCACAACGACAGATGGAAGTTTGTTCCAGCAAATTAACCACCCTCTGGCTAAAGGCAAATTTCTGCACATCTATTCTACATCTGTCCTTTCTTAATTTGAACTTATGTCCCCGTAGGTTGGTAATCTGAACAAGTGGAAGGATCCCATCAGAATTCAGCATGCTCAACCCATTCAAGGCCTTATAGACCTCAATCAGATCACCGCGCAGGTGCCTAGTCTCCAGCCACTGCAATTTGCAGAACTTAAGCCTCTCTTGGTAAGAGAATCCCTTCATTCCCCTCACCAATCGTGTTGCTCTTCTCTGTACACGCTCAAGCAAATCTACATCCTTCCTAAAATGAGGCCTCCAGACCTGTAGGCAGTACTCAAGGCGTGGCCTGACCATTGCCTTATACAGAGGGACAATCACCTCCTTTTCCCTGCTAGCAAAATTCCTATATATCATTGACAAAACCCCATGACCCGCCCTAGCAGCCTGTCTGCACTGCTCAGAAAACTTCATATCTGACTGCACAATTACTCCCAGGTCTTTTTCATTTTCTACCACCTTAAGTGTAGTACCACACAGTTGGTACGTTTCTCTGGGGTTACTTCTACCCATATGCAGTACTTTGCATTTGTCAAGGTTGAACTTCAGTTGCCACTTCTTAGCCCATCTGCCCAAATCATCTAGATCCTGTTGCAGTAGCACACTGCCATTACTGTCATTAACAACCCTGCCAACCTTTGTGTCATCTGCAAACTTCGACATTAAGCCTGATATACCTTCATCAATATCATTGATAAATACACAAAACAACAGTGGACCCAACACCGAACCCTGTGGGACTCCACTAATAACATTAGTCCATGAAGAGCAGCACCCATTGATTACCACCCTCTGTCTTCTCCCACTTAACCATCCTTTTATCCATTGTAGCAACTTACCCTTAATACCATTCTGCTCCAATTTGTACAGTAGTCTTCCATGCGCAACAGTGTCAAAAGCTTTCCTGAAATCCAAGTATATGATATCAAAATTATTTTTTGCATCCAGTTCCTTTGTTACCACATCATAATAACCAATCAAATTTGTCAGACAAGACTTTCCCTTAACAAACCCATGCTGTGTTTGAATTATTGCTGCAGTCTTGTCTAGATGATCCTGCAATGCATCTTTAACCAGCGACTTCATTATTTTACCCGGAACAGAAGTTAAACTAACTGGTCTGTAATTACTCGTGTCACCCTTCGATCCACCTTTGTGAATTGGGGACACATTTGCACATCTCCAGTCCGTGGGAACCTCCCCTGAGTCCAAGGATGCTCTCATAATTATGGCTAAGGGTTTGCTTAGTTGCTTTGCCGCCTCCTTTAAAATAACTGGATAGATCCCATCCACCCCAGGTGCCTTTCTTATGTTTAACTTCAACAATTTCTCCTCCACTTTGCTCTCAGTTATTACAAAATCATTAAGTACACTGCTACAATTTGATAACCTTCTTCCATTTTCAAATTGTAATAATTCCTCACGTGTGAATGTAGATGCAAAATACTCATTCAGTTTGTTTGCTATCTGAGCAGGATCATCAACAGTCGAACCATCGATGTCAAGTGGACCAATCATATTCATCCCCTTCCTTTTAGAGGTTGTATAAGTAAAGAAATCCTTGCTGTTTTTCTTAGCATCTTTTGCCAAAGATTTCTCGTAATCCGCCTTCGCCTGCCGAACCTCCTTTGTGACCTGATTACAGACTAGCTTATATCTGCCACAGGCTTCTGCGTCACCTGATAATTTATATGCATCCCATGCATTTTTCTTCTCTGTCACGAGTCTCATTAGTTCATTTGATAACCATTTAGGCCTAAACCTTGAACAATATTTCTTAATCGGTATATAAAGTCTAGTAGCTTCCACGATTAATTCTTTGAATGCTTCCCACTTAGAATTTACTGTTTGTAACATCGTCAGTTGATCCCACTGTACAGAATTTAAAAACTGTCTGAGACCACTGTACTCCCCTTTATGGAATTAGAGGTAGTCCAGGATGAGAAAGATTTGGGGGGATTGAAGTTCAAAGAAAGTGCATCACCTTGGAATTTCACATTTCTAACCCTTTTTCACGATGGTATGTTGTTACATTAATGACTAGCATCACAAATGGAAATATAAACAAAAGATATTTATTAATAGTTAAGGCAAAGCTAAGTGATATTTGACATGTGCTCTCAAAATATTCCAAAACGAGCATTTCAACCTTTATGCAACAGTTTTAGTAAACACGACAATTATGGCTGAAATGTTATCAGAAGCTCTCAGTTTGCTTCAGTTTATCATTTTAAATGGAAAACAAAATGAAAAGTTCACCAGGTGCAAACTAATATTTAGTTGAACCGTCTCTGGCCCTGATGACAGCAGCACACCATCGAGGCATTGAAAAGATCAATTTCTGAAGATAATCAACTGATGGTTTGTGGTTCCAAACACAAATTATGGCTTCCTGAAGTTCACGAAGGGTCTTTGGTTTCTTTCTGGAAACTTCAGATTCCACATGATGCCAACAGTTCTCTATAGGATTCAGGTCTGAGCTGTTTCCTGGTCCACTAAGAATTTTAATGGACCGTTATTCCAACCATTTTTTCATCTGTAACAAATGTAAACACATTACTGTCGAACCTCTAATGCAGAAATGAAGCTAAAGTAACTACAGAAGTGCCTACTTACACTTTTCGCCTGATGACAAGGAGCAGAGTCGTTCTGAAAGATGCAGTTACTTGGCAGGTTGTGAAATGGTCTCTAATGGTTGGCAGGAATTTGTCTTTCAATATAGCCAGGTATCTGTTGGCATTTACGGAACCTTTTATAGACTGCAGGTGACCTACTCCGCGACATGAAATGCACTCCCATATCATTTGGCTGGTAGGGAATTTCACTGTAGACACCATATGGTGTGGATGGTATTCTTCACCATGTTTACAGCGAATCGTTTGTCTCTCATCTGAACCATGCAGGTTGAATTTATTCTCATCCGCAATGAGAAGAAATTCAACCTGCATTCAACAATGACTTCCACTAATCGGGGGTCCATTTCGCATGCTCCTTACACCAAATAAATTGGGCCGTTTTCATTTTTTTGCGTGAGGAGGAGCTTCTTGTTAGGACATCAGGCTACAAGTCCATTTTTGAAGAGGTGTCGTTTGACTGTTTCTGCACTTGCTACCACTCCTGTATGTTCTTTTCAGCTCAGACAAAGAAGCTTTACGGTTTTTAAAACCCTGTCCTGTTTTGCTGTAGAGACTCGTTTGCATCCGGTTCCTTTTTTCCTATCAGCAGAACCAGTATTCTTGAGGTTTGGAAAGAAATCTACTTACTGTCCACTGATTACTAGACACTCTGCAATATGACGGGGAGAACATCCTTCTTCACTTAAAGCAACAATAGCACTCTTTCTTCGTGGCATCAACTGCACGTAACTCACCATCCTGACACAAGCAAGGAATGACTGCAGCCCTTGCAGAGCGTGCTTATATAGCTGTAGCAATATTATGTCATCACTTATACATGTCAGTCTTATCTGATGCAATCTGTAAGAAATATTGCCATATACTTAGGTTATTTGGATGACAATTATAATTTTCAGGGGTGATGCACTTTCTTTGAACGTGTGTGTGTGTGTGTTTTTGGTAGTTGTTGGCGCATCGGCTTCTGTTGCCATAATGCACCTCCCAAGGTTTTTGCAGTACTTTGATCCAAGCCCGGGGCGGGATTCGAACCCGCGACCTTTGGGTTGCTTGGTAGGCACTTTACCCACCCAGCTAGCCCGGTTGGCATGTGTGTGTGATCTCTGTTAGCAGGGAGAAGGATGTTATTATTAATCATTGAGGAAAATCAGAAACAAAAGGAGCTCCAACACAAACCATGAGGGATGGGATCCATCTTGTGCTAATTTGCTCTGCGGAATGCCTATTGATTATCACTGCGTTCAATTCATCCCCTGATTCACTTAAGGATCTTCCTAGTAATCCCTGCGTGATCCATTTTCTACAGTAGCCTCTCAGGTAGGATCAAATAAAAAACTTCACTGAAATCTAGGTATGCAGTATTGAAATTTCTTCCAGTTCTTGAGCACTTTTCGTCTTCGTTATGTAATTAATTACTTAACAGATCTGTTTGCAAACCATGCAGCGGTATCTGTCTGCCCTGTTATATCAACATTAGTTGTCCTAGCCATTTTATTGACAACACTCCTGAAATTACTGTATACGCATTTGAGGCTAAGTAATCTTTAGTTTACTACCCTGACACACCCCTTGAAGTTATTTAGGTTTGTATCCCAAGCCTTTTCTTCCTTCTCATTTGAAACATTGCTATCTTCAGAACATCTTATCAACGTCGGCTGTTGTGGCAACAAACAAGGATTCTTGAGGTAAGTGCAAGCATTACTTTGACCCATATCATCAGATAAACTTGGATCCAAATTGCCCTTCTTCCCCCCCCCCCTCCAACTAGCAGTTTCCCCAAACCCTTAGGATACCCTCAGTAATACTGGCAAAATTACTCACCCCACCTTTGTTCAAATGAATACCGTCTCTACCAAATAGATTCCTTCTCCCTACAAATGCAGGCCACACTGATAAAATCTTGTAATCACCTTTGCAAAAGTAAAATCTCTTCCCTATACACTTGACATTAGTTTTATCTTTAAATAAATGCTGCATCAATAGGCGCCTCCGTAGCCAGGTGGGAAGGAGCAGAAGTGCGTAGCACATGCTTCTTGATTAGACCGGGGTTCGAGCCCGTCACCACCAAATACGGAGGATGCGGAAAGGTCAGGGAATGACCACCGCATAGCCCGGAGCAATATGGCCTTAGTTGCTAATGCTCCTAAAAACCAAATAACAAACAAACAAAACTGCATCAATACTTAATGATCCCAGTCACCTAGTGGTTTCTTTACTTGATTCTTAATCTACGAAGAGTCACTGCTGATAATCAGATTAAGAATATTACTTTCTCTTGTTGTCTCTAACATGCTAGTGTAGAAAACAGTCATCTGATAAATTCAGAAATAGTTCTACTTGTGAGTAGCCAACCCACAAGTTCCAGTCAATGTCAAGAAAGTTAATTTCCCATTATAAGATATATTATGATTTACTGTCCCATTCTATTTATCTTTTAGTTAAACTACACACACAAGTAGAGTGGGCTGGTAAAATTTTAGTATCTGGGTTACTAGTGGCAGATGATGCAAGGAAACAAGCTTATAATGCATCAGCCAAAAAAAAAAAAAAAAAAAACCTTCCAACATTATCTATCCATCCCCTCTAATAGCTTGGCTAGTTAAATT